>NW_017619220.1:2946994-3101994 GCF_001879475.1 Ipomoea nil
AAGTACATTATTTTTTTAATGAGGTATATTATTTTTGTACTGAAGGTACATTATAGTACCCTTAATATATTAAAACTGTACTTTCAAAAAATGTACCTTACGTACATATATAATGTAGGGGTGTAAACGAGTCGAGCCGAGCTCGAGCATGGGTATGCTCGAGCTCGAGCTCGTTAAATGCAGCTATGCTCGAGCTCGAGCTCGAGCTCGATCGAGCTCGTAACTGGATGCTCGAGCTCGAGCTCGGCAATTATCGAGCTGCTCGAGCTCGGCTCGAGCAGCTCGATTGTTCGAGCTCGAGCTCGAACTCGATCTTGAGCTTGATTTTGAGCTCGAATTCGAGCTCGAGATCAGGCTCGAGCTCGGGTTCAAATGCGTGCTCGATCTTAACCTTGAATTTGACGGTTTAACCTATTTGATTTAAAATTTAAACTGCTCTGTTTTATCCATACATAAATAATACAAACTTCAAATCAAAACACTCAAAATAATTTCGCAACGAAGTAAAAGATAGTGAAGACACAAGTCTGTTTGTTCAAACTTCAAAACATTCAAAATAAGTTTGCAAATCACAACAAAACACAAGTCAACAGTAGTAGTCCTTGATTCCTTGTACATATATATTTCGTCCCGGATATGTTCAAAACAATAGGGCTTTTAAGTTTTGACTTTTGAGTTTTAAATTTTAATTATTATTTTTATATATTTTAATTATATAATATTATATATTATATTGTATATTATACGGCTCGCGAGCCGGCTCGACGAGCCACGAGCCTAGAGTATCTAGGCTCGGCTCGTGCTCGTTTATTTGACGAGCCGCTCGAGCTCGGCTCGAGCTCGATTTTGACCGAGCTCGAGCCGAGCGTTGACCGAGCCGCTCACGAGCGGCTCGCGAGCGGCTCGGCTCATTTACACCCCTAATATAATGTACCCTTAGTATATTAAAAATGCACTTTTTATTTATGGTCCACACAATTGCGTGGACCATGGTCCATGTAATAATGGTTGCTTTGTTAGGGGTGTGTAAATTTCGGTAAATTTTCCAACTGATCAAACTGTCAAAGTTCGGTTAACCATTTTCTAATCAAACTTTTTCTTTTTGGTTAATGGTTAAAGGTTTTTTAAAATTTCAGTTAATTCAGTTCGAAACTGTCTGTTAACCGAACTATTATGTAAATCCCTATAAATGTGTAATGTTGTTATGATTTTGTTTTTTTGTTTTTTTTTTTATATATATATATTTTCTTATGGATTTATTATTATATATATTATTTTAATTGGATATATTATTATAGGTATTACTTTTAGGATTTAAAATTTTTGCTTAAAAAATTCGGTTAATTAGTTAACTGACCGATTAACCGAAAAAAAACTTCAATTTGGTTAATTCGATTAATGGTTAAAGTTTTAAAAAACTTTGGTTAGAATGATTCGGTTTTAAACACGCCTCCTTGCCGCTAATTAAGTCGCCAAGACTATAGACTCAATGTCGGGAAAGAGAGACGATGTGGATTCACCAGAGATTTGGCGATGAAAAAACCTCCAATTAATTAATTATAAGTGAATTACATCATCATATCTTATCTCAATTATATCCCAAATTTTTCTTTATACATTAATATATATTCATGTTTAATGAATTAAATTTGGACCTTCCATATCTCTTGTCTTCACACCATAAATTGTGAACACAATAAAATGATGGGTTATCTTACTTAGTTTTGTCTTACTAAAGAAAGAGGAACAAACATTGTGGGTTTGCGATATTAAAGCTTGAGGCTCTGTTTGGAAAACCTAGCTGAAAAGTTATAAGCTAGGAGCTGAAAGCTGAAAAGGAGCTGAAAGCTGAGAAGCTATAAGCTCGGAGCTGAAAACTGAAGAGCTGTTAAGCTAGCTGTTATGATTGAAAGTGTTTGGTAAAATTAGCTTTTTGATAAGCTGATAAATGTAAAAAGACTAAAAATGACATCTTCATAAAATTTAAATTAGTTTGTTTACATATTAAAATTTAACATTTTGTCTTTAAAAAAAAATTAACATTTTGAAATAAAACTATTAGCATAATCCTGATCTAGCATCTCATAATGAAGTAGCAATATTGTTGCAAATCTAATAAGAAGAAGAAGAAGAAGAATAAGAAGGCACAAGTGTCAAATAGGCTCATCTACTACTGCGAAATGCTCAATTCCCATCACGAACTAAATTAAGTGTCAAATAGGTCCATTTACCCGCTAAATTTGTTCAATTAACTTTTTTTACAGGTTACCTATTTATTAATTATTAAAAAAAATAATAAATAAATAAAATAATTAATTTTTTTTAAAAAAAAAGATAATAGCCGCCGGCTGTCCGGCGAGGACAACCGGTGACTATTATCTTTTTTATTTTAAAAATTATTTTATTTTATTTATTTATTTTCCAGACAGCCGGTGGCTATTATCTTTTTTTTTTTTTAATTAATTATTTTATTTATTTATTTTTAATAATTAATAAATAGGTAACCTGTTGGTAACCTGTAAAAAAAGTTAATTGAACAAATTTAGTTAGTAGATGGACCTATTTGACACTTAATTTAGTTCGTGGTGAAAATTGAGCATTTCGCAGTAGTAGATGGGCCTATTTGACACCTGTGCCTAATAATAATAATAATAATAATAATAATAATAATAATAATAATAATAATAATAATAATAATAATAATAATAATAATATTTGCCGTAAAAGTTGCGGATAAAGGGGAAGAAAAAAGGGTTTTAATTTGGGAAGGGTAAATTATGTCATTTCTTTAAAATAATAAGGATAAAGATAGAAAAAAAAGTTAGGAAGCTAGGAGCTTATTTTGAAACGCTACCTAAGATAGCGTTCCAAAATAAGCTCTTATTTTAAGCTAGGAGCTTATTTTGGGAACATTACCAAACAGAGCTTATAGCTTATGAGTAGCTTAAAATAAGATATAAGCTCCTAAATAAGCTGTGCCAAATAGAGCCAGAGTGGAGAGGGAAAGGTCAGGATCATCTTATTCCTTATCTTCATCATAGTACAATGATCTATATATATACAAGATACAATAAAGAGATATAATAATAGAGAATAATTACATCCATTGCTATCATTAATGTCCACCATAAATCTATTTACAACAGAATCAATAATTATCTTTATTTATCCAATTTCAAAACTAATCTTTTTAATTAACAAATTTACATCCTAAAAGTGCAAATAAATAATAAATATGAGTTAATTCTCAGAATGATCATTTACCAAATTTTATGCTCGATTTTCAATTGGGTCATAAATGGTCATTGACTATTGATCTTTACCAATTTTCATTCTCAACTTTAAATTTGATCATAAATGATCAATTTACTATTGATTTTGTTTCAAATTTGGTCATCCAGTTAAATATCCATTTTGTAAACATTAAATTTGAGATTAATAATGTAAAAATTAGTAAATGTCAATAGTCAATAACTAATTAATTAAGTGATTTATTTCTTTTTATTTGGTGAATTTGGACTTCAATATATGTTTTGGGCTTATTGAATATATACCTAGTAGAATATTTTTAATAAAAATTAGGAGGTCAAATTATGTTGTGCATCCGTGTGCACCATGCATGGTGCACACGTGCATGGTGCACACGGATGCAAAAACGACGTCGTTTTACTTAGATAAAAAAAAATACATTTTCGATTGTTGTTAGTTACGTAAACATATGTTCATAATTTTATAATTTCACATTCTGGATTTATAGTTATGAAATTATGGATGTGTAGTTATGCAATTCTGGATTTATAGTTATGAAGTTATGGGTGTGTAATTATGCATGCAATTCTGAATGTATAGTTAAGAAGTTATAATTTCACATTCTGAATGTATAGTTATGAAGTTATGGATGTGTAGTTATGCAATTCTTAATGTATAGTTATGGATGTGTAGTTATATATGCAATTCTTAATGTATAGTTATGAAGTTATGGATGTGTAGTTATGCATGCAATTCTGAATGTATAGTTATGAAGTTATAGATGTGTAGTTATGCAATTCTGGATTTATAGTTTATAAAGTTATGGATGTGTAGTTATGCAATTCTGAATGTATAGTTATAAAGTTATGGATGTATAGTTATGCAATTCTGGATTTATAATTATGAAGTTATGGATGTGTAGTTATGCAATTCTGAATTTATAGTTATGAAGTTATGTATGTGTAATTATGCAATTCTGGATTTATAATTATGAAGTTATGGATGTGTAGTTATGCAATTCTGAACATATATTATGAAATGGGCTTGGACCAATTAATTAATTCAATAGCACAAATGAAATTTAATTGAACTAATTAAATTAATTTAATTTATGTGATCCAATTAATTAAATTGGCTCAATCGTCAATCACAACATTGACTCAATAACGATTTTATCAGTCCATTAATCAGGTTTAAATTTTCTGTGTCTACACCTCTACTTAGCAATCATTTTCCTTGCAAACTCATACAATTACAGGGCGTTTGGTTGGAGGGATTTTAAATTCCCTTCCCACTTAATTCCCACCTAATTCCAAAGATCATTAAATTCCGTAGTTTGGTTGGAGGGAATTGCAATTCCATGGAATTGCAATTCCCCCATTTTCATGGAATTAAAATCCCATGTCCCCCTGGGATTTTAATTCCTGGGAAAAAAAGATAGTGAGGAGTCAAAATTACTCCTTACTTTTTTAACCTAAAATTAACGTCTAACAACAATAATGGACATTTTTGACTTTATACTACTTATTCCTTTTCAATTCCCATGTATACCAAACATTGGAATTAAAATTCCCAGTAATTCTATTCCTGTCAACCAAACACTGGAATTTAAATTCCCACTTTATTCCCAATAATTCAACTCCCATGGAATTACAATTCTTTTCCCACATAATTCCCCTCCTCCAACCAAACGCCCTGATAATCTTATTCCGTATTTATTAATATTTTGGGGGGTAGGGGACAAGGGCTCCATACCCACCCACGTACCTGTAGTGCCTTTGAATCCTTGGAATTAATATAATTAAAAGACCATATGTTGAACCACGGTCCACGTAATAACTATTGAGTATTAGGTAAGTGGGTAATATAATAATCACATGGAATAGGCATTGGGTAAGTGAGCAGCATACCTAACGCAAATTATGCTGTGCAACCGAATGCACCTTGCAAGGTGCATACGGTTGCAAAACGGCGCCGTTTTGGTTAAAAAAACGCGCGTCCCACTTAAAGAAGAAATCAGGTTCGATTCCCGGCAATAGCATTTTTATATATTCAGAAATTCATAACTATATATCCACAAATTCATAACTATATATCCACAGTGAATGAATGAAGTAAAAAATCCACAATGAATGAATGAATGAAGTAAAAATCCACAATGAATGAATGAAGTAAAAATCCACAATGAATGAATTAAATATCCACAATGAATGAACTAAATATCTACAATGATTGAACTAAATATCCACAATGATTGAACTAAATATCCACAATGAATGAACTAAATAACTATAAATTCATAACTATATATCCAGAAATTCATAACTATATATCCATCAATTCATAACTATATATCCACAGTGAATGAATGAAGTAAATATCTACAATGAATGAACTAAATATCCACAATGAATGAACTAAATATCCATAAATTCATAACTATATATCCACAAATTTATAAATATATATCCAGAAATTCATAACTATATATCCACAATAATGTTATTGCCGAGAATCGAACCTGAATTTTTTTTTTTAAAAGTGGGACGCGCGTTTTTAGTCAAAACGATATCGTTTTGCATCGTATGCACCATGCGCATGGTAATAATCACATGGAATAGGCATTGGGTAAGTGAGTAGCATACCTAATCAGTACGATCAGATGCAAGCACCAGGTCACTAGTTTGAGATATCATTCAATTCTTGTATAAGATATTTCGTAGTAATTAAGGACGAAGAATCAAATTAAACCTAATCTATGTTTCTTGTTTCCATTTCAGTACACAATAATTTAATTATGTAACCTCCAAAATGACCAACCCAATAGTGCATGAACACCTTGGTTTTTAGTCATCTTCTTCTTTCATTCTCCAGATCGAGCTGTGTGTGTTTGTGATGTCGAGCGAGACGGATGCATCGCCCACCAAAAAAGACCTCCACAATTGCCTCGCTAAGACCGAGAGGCTTATTGGGCTAGGAAGCACTGGTTTTCTATGGTTCTATTTTCTGTTTTTGTCTCTTATGTTCTCCTTTTACATCTTCTCTTCTTCAACACCGTTCAAATTCTTCGAGACTCCAGCAAATAGCTATCTTCGGTGGAAGCAATCTAGTGAGTAACTAATTACGTGATATGGTTTATTCAATTCCTATGTGCTATTTATAGTTCTGCATTTGTTGGGCGGAAGCTAGTAAAAGTCAAGTCTAGCACTGGATAGCCTTTTAAGCCCTTTATCGATCACCACCCAATAATCCTTAGTCATTGAGTGCTAGACTTAACTTTTATTGGGATTCGAACTCGTAATCTGACTCTGATACCACTTGTTAGGATGAAACGTTTATCATTATGCCAAAAGCCGACAATTATGCCATAGATCTGGGTTAGCCTTGCAAGGTGGGCTCGGGTCAAAATACATAATTTATTTATTGAATGTTCACAATTTACATATTGAATGCTCAAAATTTGAATTGAAAACATTCAGTATGTAAATTGTAAACATTCAATATGTAAATTGTGAACATTCAGTATGTAAATGTGGACATTCAGTATGTAAATTGTGAACATTTAGTATGTAAATTGTGAACATTCAATATGTAAATTTTGTATTTTGGACCCGGGCCCACCTTGCAAGGTTGACCCAGGTTCACAAAAAAATTGCATCCAAAAGCTATAGCAAGTAGTAGAAACGTTGAGTGCCTGACGTGACCCAACGCTTAGTCTCAACGGTCAGCACACTAAGTGGTAAGGGACTAGCCAAATGGTTTGCTCCATTCACACGGGTAGAGATTGAATCCCCAACCTCATGCTTAAGGGACGAGGTGCTAAACCACCACGCCAACCATATTGGTTACACTGCATTATTCTATCTTAATACTTTAGTATTTGTGATTGTATGTTAAATTGTTACATGCATACACACAGATAATGAAATGTGCGACTTGTTTGATGGTCGTTGGGTTCCCGACAAGGACGGCCCTCTATATTCAAATTTTAGCTGTCCAACCATCCCTTTCTCTGTTAATTGCTTACTTCATGGAAGGGACAATAGAGATTTTCTTTACTGGAGATGGAAACCAGAACGATGTCAGCTTTCTCGATTTGACTCCAAAGCCTTTCTATCCATTGTTCAAGGAAAGACAATGGCTTTTATTGGTGATTCACTTGCTCGGAATCAAATGGAATCGCTTCTTTGCCTTTTGTCTATGGTCAGCTCCTAACTCTTTGATCTTTGATAAATATAAAGGTGTGTTTGGTTCATAGGTTTAGACACAAGGAATTGGAATGAATTATAGACATCGTTTGATTGACAATTTTTTAAAACATAAGTATAAGATTTGATTGCTCCTGTAATTACAAAACACATTATTTAATTTAAATCACGTATCACTCAATTAATTTAGCCGTATCCCTCTTTATTTCATCACCTATTCACTTCATTGACTTCGGCTCTGTTTTACATACTTAGCTGAAAGCTAAAAAACTAGTAGTTAATAAGCTAAATGATTGAAATTAAGCTCTTGAATAATATGATAAGTGTAAAAAGACATAAAAGATTTTTTTTTTTTATAAATTTATAAATTCAAATTTAAATAATGATATATATTGCAATTTAAAGTCTAAATATATATTACATTTATATATGATCTAACATCGCATTAAGGTGTTTGGTAAAATTAGTTGTGCATTCTTCTGGTAAAGAACCGAGAGGAGAAGAGTTTTTTTTTTTAAAAAATATATTAGATATTAGGAAAAAATAAATAAATATTAGGAAAAAATGAATATTAGGGTTTTGATTTAAAAAGAGGTAAATTGTGTCATTTTTGTAAATCAATAAGGATAAAAGGGAAGAAAATGTTAAATGCCTATAGCTTATTTTGAAATAATGCTACTTGGTGGAGCGTTATAATAAGCTATTATTTTAAACTTTTCAGGTTTCACCAAACAGAGCTATATCTTATTTGTAGCTTAAAATAAGTTATAAGCTCGAAAAAAAAAAAAAAAAACTACCAAACAGAGTCTTCCTCACTGCATTGCCTACACATTTAATCGCTACTCTTAAGATCAATTGCTTTGATTTTTTTATAACATTTATTCCAATTATAGGGTCATATATAGTCAAAAATCAATATTGATAATCAATCTAATTCCACTCTACTACCAAATAAGCAAAATACTTTCACTAAAGCTTATTCTAATTATTGCCAAGTACTCTGCATTTGATTTCCATTTCGATTCAATTCCCATGTTCAAACCAAACACACCATAAGAGTTAATATCATATGAGATCCTCCGAATACTGTCACAATTAATCTTAAATTTTAAATTTAACTAACTGTAATTTTTCAACTTTTAAGTTAACTACTCATCCTTCAACTTTCAAATGTTAACCAGCGGTGACCCTAAACTTTTCCTTGCTTAAACAAAGGGAAGGATCGGGACTGGTTAAAATTTAAAAGTTGAATAACAATGAGTGATTAACTTGAATATTGAAGAACGACAGATTATTGTTAAATTAAAAGTTTAGAACTAAATGTTGTGATGTCATCATACTCTGACGACCCCTACTCATAAATATAATATAATCCTTCTACTCTAATCTTTGAGATTGAATGTTACGTTGCAGGAAGAAGCTCCGAGGAATGTATACAAGGATGCTGAGGACAAATTCAAAACATGGCATTTTCCCCATCACAACTTCACTCTCATGGCCCTCCGCTCAAACTTCCTTGTCCACGCCACCGAGAGAGTGGTTAACGGCTCGTTTACAGGCGGTTTTAACTTGCATCTAGACAAACTAGATGGCAACTGGACCAAAAACATATCCATTATCGACCATGCCATCATCTCCGGTGCGCAATGGTTCCGCAAACCAAACTACCTATACGAGGGTGGCAATCTTATTGGTTGTGCATTTTGCGGCGACCCAAACGTGAGAGACTTTGGGGCAAGCTTCGCCATCCGGAGAGCATTCGAGGCCGCCTTTAATTACATCAATGAAGAGCGCAAGGGCGTTGTGGTGTTCCTAAGGACAATTTCTTCGTCTCACTTCGAGCACGGGACGTGGAAAAGTGGAGGGTTTTGTAATAGAACAAGAGGGTTGAGTAGGGAAGAGGTGGATGATGGAGGAGGTGATTGGGATTATAGGAATATTCAAGTAGAGGAAATTGAAAGAGCTAAAGGATATGGGGAGAGTAGAGGGAATAAGTTCAAGGTGATAGATGTGACCAGAGCTATGTTGATGAGGCCAGATGGTCACCCAGGGGGAGGAATATGGGAAGAAGTAGGGATAAAAGGCTACAATGACTGCCTGCATTGGTGCATACCAGGACCTATTGACACTTGGAATGAGCTTTTGTTGCAGATGCTTTACAAGACAAGTACGTAACCTTAGCTTTCTCAATCCAGAATTGTAAACATATATAATAATGTTTCTTCATGTGATGAGAATTGAAGTTTACAGATTACCATTATTGTGGTTATGTTTTTTGTCTTGTAATCATGCCTAGCTGTTGGCATAGTTTCCCTTTCCCAATTCAAGGTCCAAGAAATGAACCGAGAATTTATAGAAGGTTTTGTTGGGTAATATGGTTGAAAAATTCCAAAAATATTAATCCTACTAAAAGATTAATATTATATGGAAAAACAGAAAATATGGGAAGGAAAATGTTGAGTGTTTGGATATAGGTTTAGCACGAGTTCGAACACAAAGTTCTTTTTCTCAAAACCTTATTTGCTACCTCCCACAAGTGCTAGGAGCGTTGTAGCCTAGATTTCCCAGGATAAAACGTGCTACGATTCCTTGTTTAAGCACTTAAACAAGGAACCCGGCAAACAAAGCAAAGCAGTGAACACTAGTTGGTAAAGAAGAGAGTAGAAGCAGAGTTTTGAGAAGCTGAAAGCTACTGGAAATTCTTTCGTTTCTGTGCTGTGTAAAGATGCTACTGCTCTACCTCTCTTTATATAGGGATGTTGGAGTGCTAGCATTCAACATGGCCATTAAATTGGTATTAAAACCAATTGTGTAACACCTGTAACAGCCACCCACTAAGTAGGATTAAACTCAGAATTTAAAATTGGAATTAAAACAGTATTAATTCCGTAACAGATGAGTTTAATCTGTTGTACAGGCCGAACTTTCGGGTTTCAGACCGTTGCAACTTTCGGGTTTCAGACCGTTGGGGTGCAGATTCACACGAGAGCACACGGACCAGGCAGCACGAGAGTACATCTCTCGTGCGCACTGTGGTGCAACCATAACTTATGCCCGGAGTACATCTCTCGGACCAGGCAGCACGAGAGTACATCTCTCGTGCGCACTGTGGTGCAACCATAACTTATGCCCGGAGTACATCTCTCGTGCGCCAACCATAACTTATATGCCCGGCCAATTTCTGGATTTCAGACCGTTGGGGTGCAGGTTCACACGAGAGCACACGGACCAGGCAGTACGAGAGTACATCTCTCGTGCGCGGGTTTCAGACCGTTGCAACTTTCGGGTTTCAGACCGTTGGGGTGCAGGTTCACACGAGAGCACACGGACCAGGCAGCACGAGAGATGTGCCGTTGGGGTGCAGGTTCACACGAGAGCACACGGACCAGGCAGCACGAGAGATGGCACTGTGGTGCAACCATAACTTATGCCCGGAGTACATCCTCTCGTGCGCCAACCATAACTTATGCCCGGAGTACATCCTCTAGTTGGATTTTGATTTGCACCACACCCCCCCCCCCTCCCCGCGAGAGAACCTCTATGCTATACAATTCTACAAGCTTCAAAAGAGCTCATGTATATAAGGGGGGCAAATCTTGTTTCCAAACCAATGTGGGACAAAGTCCCCTATTTTCCCTTCATTTCCCAACTCAAATGGGTCTACTTTGAGAATCAATATCTCATTCACCCATTATCCGTTTTGAGCGTACAATATATCAATCTCTTCGTCTCACTACGAAGAACCCGAATCCACTTTGACCCGACCCAAATCGGAAGTGGACCCCACTGATAATTGTACCACAAAATAGCCACTTAATATGCCATTTTATGCCATTTTAAGCTAATTTTTCCAACAATCCCCCACATGAATGAAAATTGATTTTCGGGGTAGTTTTAAAACGGAAACAACTGTGTTCAACGGTCGATCCCTGCATAGGATAGGTAGGGTCACACCCTTTGAACCTTCCCTCGTGAAGATACATTTACTCTACTGACTGTACGGTAGAACGCGATGTCTTTGAACCAACTGCCGTTTGTGTAGACGATGACATATCTCACACAGGAACCTCCCAACCATGCTTTGTTCTCATGATTGTGCCCATTTTTGTCGTGGGTCACCATTCCTGGTTCTGCAAGAGTTTGTGAAGAATTGTGCCCGTCAATTCTCCTTTGAAGCGACCCTCACTTCTCTCTCACATGGGTGATTCTTTCCCGAGTATCCCGCATACTCACATATGTCAACTGACATTCGAATCACTAAAGCATTTAACATGCTAACCTTGTGCGGGAGCCACTGTTTCTAACGAGGAGTGGTAGGGAATCCGAGACCCCCACAGTTACACGCTCCGTTCCATAATTTAGTTGTCCCATTGAACCTAGGTGCCAGCTAGGTTGGGTGTCCACTATAGAACTTATACCAAGGGCTTTAGACCCATTCCTCGTCTCAACTTCTCCACAGCTACTCTACATAACCCTTTGGTTAGCGGATCCGCTATATTGTCTATTGACTTTACGTAGTCAATCGAGACAACACCAGTTGTGAGAAGTTGTCTAATGGTATTATGTCTACGACGCACATGTCTAGACTTACCATTATACATATGATTCTGTACTCGTCCAATTGCAGCTTGACTATCGTAATGCACACACATTGGAGGTACAGGTCTTTCCCAATTAGGAATATCCTCTAAAAAATCGCGTAGCCATTCAACCTCTTCGCAACATTTGTCCAAGGCTATCAGCTCAGATTCCATCGTGGATCTAGCTATCACGGTCTGTTTAGAGGATTTCCATGCAACGGCTGCACCGGCTAGTGTAAACACATAGCCACTCGTGGACTTGGAGTCCTTAATATCGGATATCAAGCTAGCGTCGCTATACCCTTCAAGTACAGCAGGATATCTCCCATAGTGCAGTCCAAGGTCTCGAGTATACTCAAGTATCTCAGAACCTTCACTATTGCCGTCCAGTGCATGGCACCGGGGTTACTTGTATATCTACTAAGTTTACTAACCGCAAAGGCAATATCCGGCCTAGTACAGCTCATTAGATACATCAAACTACCAATAACCCGAGCATATTCTACTTGAGAAATACACTCCCCGTGGTTCTTGGTTAGATGAACGCTTAGATCTAATGGCGTCCTAGTCCCTTGATGATTATCCTTGTTAAATTTTCCAAGGATTTTATCAATATAATGTGATTGGCTTAACACCAGACCATCAGGTCTTCTAATGATTCTAATCCCGAGGATTAAATCAGCCAAACCCATATCCTTCATGTCAAATCTCGCATTTAACATGTTTTTGGTAGACTTGATCATTCGATCGTTACTACCAACGATGAACATGTCATCTACGTATAAACAAAGAATGACATAACCGTCTATCATTTCTTTAACGTAGACACATTTGTCACTTTCGTTTATTTTAAACCCATTAGTCAACATCGCATGGTCAAACTTCTCGTGTCATTGCTTAGGCGCTTGTTTTAAACCATATAGTGATTTAACCAACTTACACACTTTCCTTTCTTGGCCCGGAACCACGAACCCTTCGGGTTGTTCCATATAGATTTCCTCATCTAGTTCGCCATTTCGGAAAGCGGTTTTAACGTCCATTTGATGAACTTCCAAATTCCGCAGCGCGGCTATAGCAAGTATCATTCTAATGGAGTTTATTCTCGTCACGGGAGAATACGTGTCGAAGTAATCAAGGCCCTCGCGTTGCCTGTAACCCTTGATTACAAGCCTAGCCTTATACTTCTCGATGGAACCATCGGGTTTCATCTTCCTTTTCAAGACCCACTTGGATCCTAAGGGTTTACTACCCGGAGGAAGATCAACAAGTTCCCAAGTGTGATTCTGTAAAATAGAATCCACTTCACTTTTAATAGCCTCTTTCCACATTGGTCCTTCTGTAGAGGTCACGGCTTCTCCGTACGTTCGAGACTCATTTTCTATCAAACAAGATAGAAAATCGGGTTCATTTTCTAATAAACAAGTTAGAGTACTCGAATCGTACTCCAACAAGTAAGTTTGAAAATCAGGACCAAATGATTTTCCAACTCTCGCCCGCTTACTGCGTCTCGGCTCGAGCTCGGGTTCTCTCTCAGATTCCCCACTAGCATTATCCATAGCTTCGTCAAACGTTCGTTTTGACGTACTCGGTCCCTCGTTGGACCTACAAGGAAATACATTTTCAAAGAAAGATGCATTCCTTGATTCTATTATCGTGTTCTCGTGTACGTCCGGATTATGGGACTCGTGTACTAAGAACCGATAAGCACTACTATTATGTGCATAGCCAATAAAGATACAGTCCACCGTCTTAGGACCTATCTTTACTTTCTTAGGTGTTGGCACCAAAACTTTGGCAAGACACCCCCACACTTTCAGGTACTGGTAGGAAGGTTTCCTACCATTCCACAGCTCATAAGGAGTCTTATCAAGCTTCTTGTGGGGTACCTTATTTAAAAGGTAATTACTTGTCAAAATAGCCTCACCCCACGCGTCTTGAGGTAGGCCCGTACTTATAAGCATCGCATTCATCATATCTTTCAATGTACGATTCTTTCGTTCGGCAACACCGTTTGATTGAGGTGAGTAAGGTGCAGTACGCTCGTGTATTATACCTACACTCGCACAGAAGTCACCAATAGGTGCTTCGTACTCACCACCTCGATCGCTTCTAACTTTCTTAATCTTACAATTAAGTTGGTTTTCAACTTCATTCTTATAAAGAATGAATTTTTCCAAGGCTTCGTCTTTGCTTTTAAGCAAATACACATAGCAATAACGTGTGCTATCGTCGATAAACGTGATAAAATATTTATTACCACCTCTCGTTTGTATCGATCTAAAATCGCACAAATCACTATGGATTAATTCTAGTGGTTCAATTTCCCTTTCAACCGATTTGAAAGGTACTTTCGTTAATTTTGCCTCAACACAAATTTCACATTTGTTATTTGTGTTAATTTGAAAATTAGGAATATAGTCCATGTTAATTAATCTACGTATAGAATTATAATTAACGTGACCTAGTCTACCATGCCACAAATTGGAAGACTCAAGCAAGTAAACGGAATTAACTTTGCTCTTATTCATGATAATAGGCATTACATTGAGCTTAAAAAGCCCATCAGTTACATAACCTTTGCCTACAAACATTCCTAACTTAGACAAAACAACCTTGTCTGACTCGAACACCATGCGAAAGCCATGCTTGTTCAACAGTGAGCCAGACACCAGATTCTTCCTCAGCTCTGGAACATACAGCACGTTGTGCAACGTCAGTTCCTTCCCGGAAGTCATCTTCAGAACCACCTTGCCCACGCCTTCCACAACAGACTGAACAGAGTTTCCCATCCAAACCTTCTCGCCCTCAACGGTCTCAAAGGTGTTGAACATTTCTCGGTTGCAACATAAGTGCCTTGTTGCACCACTGTCGATGAACCACTCTCGTGGGTTAGAGTCCACGAGGTTCACCTCGGTCACCATAGCCGAAAGGCTAATCTCGACCTCCTTCTAATTGCTTTCCTCAACCATGTTGGCTTCAGAACTCTTGTTCTTCTTCTTTGGATCTTTGCACTCAGAGGACTTGTGGCCAGTCTTGCCACAATTGAAGCATTTTCCATGAAATTTCTTCTTGGTGATGCCTCCTTTCGGACCTAGCTTTTGCTTGTCCTTCTTGTTCTTCTTGGAGCCTTTAGCATGCTCCACAACATTGGCTTTAGCGCCAACAGTGACGGAATTTCTTCCATCATTCGTCCTGTTCCTCTCCTCAATTCGGAGTCGCTGGATCAGGTCCTCCAGGTTCATTTCCTTTCGCTTATGCTTAAGGTAATTCTTTAAGTCCTTCCACCCTGGAGGCAGCAAGTGGATAACATATCCCACTAGGAAGGCTTCACTCAACGTCATGCCTTCGTCACGGATTTCATCAAAGATTAGTTGTAAATCTTCAACCTGACTTAGCACGATTTTGGAATCAACCATTTTGAAGTCAAGGAATCGGCCAACCACAAATTTCTTTGCACCGGCATCCTCACTTCGGTATTTATGATCCAAGGCTTCCCACAGTGCTTTCGTTGTGCCAATCTTGCAATATACATCGTATAAAGCCTCACATAATTCGTTCAGGATGTAGTTTCGGCATAGGAAGTCCGAATCCTTCCAATAGCCAACTGCCATCACGGATTGGGCATCCTGTTCCCTTAGATCGGGAACCTTCTCGGTCAAAAATCTTGCCAAGCCGAGAGTTGCTAGGTAGAACAACATCTTTTGTTGCCACCTTTTGAAATTCGATCCAATACTGGTGAATTTCTCCGGTTTTTCGGCCGAACCACTCGGTACCGTAGGTACCCGAGTCATGGGAATATATCCCTCAGTGCTCCCACCATCTTGTGAACCAACGTTCACTGGTGTAGCTTGGGAATTAGCAACATTATTGCCATTCCCACCATTGTTGTTCTCAACAACATTCTCCTCCCCGAGAGCTGGCAAAACTGGATTCTCCATTTCTTCTAGGAAATTAGAGATAAACAACCAACGGGAAACGAAAATAAGGTTTTAAGATTGTTGGGTAATATGGTTGAAAAATCCCAAAAATAATAATCCTACGAAAAGATTAATATTATATGGGAAAACAGAAAATCTGGGAAGGAAAAGGTTGAGTGTTTGGATATAGGTTTAGCACGAGTTCGAACACAAAGTTCTTTTCCTTAAAACCTTATTTGCTACCTCCCACAAGTGCTAGGAGCGTTGTAGCCTAGGTTTCCCAGGATAAACGTGCTACGATTCCTTGTTTAAGCACCTAAACAAGGAACCCGGCAAACAAAGCAAAGCAGTGAACACTAGTTGGTAAAGAAGAGAGTAGAAGCAGAGTTTTGAGAAGCTGAAAGCTACTGGAAATTCTTTCGTTTCTGTGCTGTGTAAAGATGCTACTGCTCTACCTCTCTTTATATAGGGATGTTGGAGTGCTAGCATTCAACATGGCCATTAAATTGGTATTAAAACCAATTGTGTAACACCTGTAACAGCCACCCACTAAGTAGGATTAAACTCAGAATTTAAAATTGGAATTAAAACAGTATTAATTCCGTAACAGATGAGTTTAATCTGTTGTACAGGCCGAACTTTCGGGTTTCAGACCGTTGGGGTGCAGGTTCACACGAGAGCAACCGGACCAGGCAGCACAAGAGTACAGTACTCTCGTGGTCACAGATGCACGAGAGTTGTGCTCTCGGTGCACCACAACCTCTCTTGCTCCTCTGTAGCACGAGAGTAGGTGCTCTCAGTTCGGCCTCTCGTGCGCACTGTGGTGCAACCCGAGAATGCACTACTCTCGTGGTCACAGATTCACGAGAGTTGTGCTCTCGGTGCACCACAACCTCTCTTGCTCCTCTGTAGCACGAGAGTAGGTGCTCTCGGTTCGGTTCCGGCCGAACCAAGTGACTATACCAGTTGGAAAATGATACCAAAGTTTGGCATATGCCTGCAAGGTGCGGTGCACGCGAGCTTGAATCAAGCCTTTTCGATCTCCTCTAGTTGGATTTTGATTTGCACCCCCCCTCCCCCCGCGCAAGAGAGCCTCTATGCTATACAATTCTACAAGTTTCAAAAGAGCTCATGTATATAAGGGGGGCAAATCTTGTTTCCAAACCAATGTGGGACAAAGTCCCCTATTTTCCCTTCATTTCCCAACTCAAATGGGTCTACTTTGAGAATCAATATCTCATTCACCCATTATCCGTTTTGAGCGTACAATATATCAATCTCTTCGTCTCACTATGAAGAACCCAAATCCACTTTGACTCGACCCAAATCGGAAGTGGACCCCACTGATAATTGTACCACAAATTAGCCACTTAATATGCCATTTTAAGCTAATTTTTCCAACAGGTTTGAATAAAGAATAGCAATGAAAATCTATAACCAACATGGTTGGCGTGGTAGTTCAGCACCTCGTCCCTTAATCATGAGGTTGGGGTTCGATCCCCTTGTCAGGATTAGGGTTAACACCTGTTTTTGGTTGCTCGACTATTAGAATTTCACTACTTTAGTCTTCTAATTCTAAACTTGTTCAATTTGATACTCGACTATGTAATTTTTATCTAAAATAGTCATTTCTCCAAACCAAAATATTCCTAATTAGGACGATTTTGGTTAACAATTGCATAATTGGGGATAAAATTGAGCAAATTTATAAATCGAAAACCAAAGTGATGAAATCTTAATAGTCGAAGGACCAAAATGGGTATTAACTATAGTCCATGATCATGCAATGTAAATAAAGTGCAGAAAAACAAGTACGGGAGACACGAGATTGTTAAGTTGTTGTGGTGCAAGCCACAAGCTCAAATAGATCAATTACTAACATGCTTCAATACAATGACACAAAACATTTATACAATAAGATTATCGCCCGGTATCCATTGAAGCTGCTTAGAAGTACTACTTGAAATTGATGAGCACGAGTCTCTCGTGCCATAGGATCACTCCTGTCTTGATAGCAATGCAACTCTCTTTGCTTTAGACTCGTGTTTGAACTATAGAAAGTACATTATTTTCAAGATTGTATTAACTATAAGAAAGTACATCATTGCTTTAGACGTTGAAAGTGAATTGTTATGCCACTATTGCAGTGGTCTTTTCATCCTTTTCTTCTTCATCTCTTGTTTTCATATCACACTCATAGACTTTTAGGTTATTGAAAAGGTTCGTTGTTTGAAGTATCCTGAGATCCCTGTGATTAATTTCTTCATTATTGGAAATTTGGCTATTTCCGTCCAACGGAAATTGAATGGAAAATGGGGTTCATTGACCATTCACACTGCCAAACTAAGAATCAAGTTATTGACAATTCAAATATTGGATTGTCTAAAGTACATAACGAGTTGAAGAAAATAAAAATATTTCTCTCTCTTTTTAACATTTTTTGTTCCAATCCCAAAAATTAAATAGCTTTGATGAAGCATAACACATCCAGTGAGCTAGCCAAGTGACCTCTCTCATTTCTCTGTTGCTTGCTGCTGTTATAAGCTTTGAGGAATTAGGGGCTTATTAGTCTTTTTACCCTAAGAGTTAGTTATAACGGTTTTTTGCTTTCATCTTGTTCCCCTCTCTCTGTATAAAGCAGATGGCTTGCCTCCGTGTAAAGTGAGTTTTTTTCATCACACTGAATAATATTTTGGCTTTCTTTCCTACACCATAATGAAGCTCTCAAACCCTAGCATTCATGCATCACTGGTTTGATCATGGTATCAGAGCAGAGAAGGAGCTACGCTGCTGTAACAATGGCGCAGAATATAGCAGGAGGAGATGATCGTGGTAATCAGCCAGCCGGATCATTGAATCCAAACCAGTTGAATCAACACAGTGTTGAATTCGACGATCCCTACTATCTACACATCACAGAAAATCCAAACACAGTTCTAGTTTCTCCAATTTTGAGTGAAACTAATTATCCTTCGTGGAATCGAGCTATGAAAATGGCGTTAGAAGTGAAAAATAAGTATGACTTTGTCAGTGGAGCCATTCCAAGTCCGAATGAGAGAGGTCACTTGGCTAGCTCACTGGATGTGTTATGCTTCATCAAGCTTCTACTTCTTCCACAATTATTCGAAGTAAATATCATGTTTTTCTAATTTTAGAGGAGATGACGTACGAAGAGGCCAGGCTTTACAAATCATATTTATGCTGCTCTGGACGATGTAGAACTCCTCCAAAAAGGGAGCTACTTTCTCACTGAGCTCTTCGAAGCGATTGAGAGGTCTAAGGTTCTAATTCTTATAATCTCGAAAACTTATGCCTCCTTCAGTTAGTGTCTAGACGAGCTCGAGAAGATTTTAGAATGTAAGGAGAAGTTAAGCCAGGTGGTTCTTCCCATATTTTACTGGTTTAACTTCTCCTTACATTCCAAAATGTTCACGAGATCGTCTAGAAACCAACTGGAGTAGGCATAAATTTTCGAGATGATAAGAATAAAAATCCTAGGCCTCTAATCTCAATCGCCTCCCTTTGTGGAGCTCTACATCTTCCTTAAATGTGTAAACACTAGAGCAACATATATACAGATGATTTGTAAAGCCTAGCGTGTCATCTCCTCTAAAATTACGTACCATCATTGCCCTCCTTCTTCTTCCAGCTTCTTGACATAGGCCAGGCCTGCAACACCATTACCAAATTCCTCGCCGGCGCCTGCAAAGTCCCTACGACGGGCGGAAGCCGGGCCCTGAAGATATTTGAGGACGGCGGCGAGATAGACGGGAGCACCGGCTCCAACATGCTTGGCGTATAGTATTTGCCTGCCGGCCTTGAGAAAACGACCGACGGGGAACTGGAGTCCGGCTTTGCTGCTACGGGACAGAGTGTTGGAAATTTATATAGTAATGGAGATTAATGTTTCATATGAACTACCATGAAAGCTTAAATAATATTTGGAGTTGTGGAGTTGTAAATATTATTTTAGTTTGGTAGAAAGTTAATTAAAATACAGGGAGAATTTTATCGTGGAAGTTTACGGAGGATGCATGTTTGCCAAATTAATTTCCGCTGATTGAACTTTGAATTTACATTTCAAGTTCAAAATTACACTTAACATGCGTTGGAATATGTACTTGTATGCTTGAGATTATTAATGCATGTTTGCCGAATTAATTTCGGCTGATGAACTTTGAATTTGCATTTCAAGTTCGAAATTACACTTAACATCTGTTGGAATATGTAGTTGTATGCTTGAGATTATTAAACTACATATATCTATATTATTTACATTTATTCTTTGCATGTTTTCATGCGTAAGAAATATATATATATATATATATATATATATATATATATATATATATATATATATATATATATATATATATATATATATATGTATATAATTTTGCATCGACTCAAAATAAATTTAATTATTTCTCCAGATATATCATTCAGGATATATCTTATCTTATGAAAGTTGAGTTTTAAATTACAGCAACTTCCCTGTAACTTCTCTAAATAGATATATTTTGTATCTATAAATATTTTGGAGAAACATCTGAAAGGAACCGGCAATAGAATTGCATAAAACTGAGATATTTCACAGTTCTCCAATTCTACAGGAAATTCTTAAACAAAGCAACTTTAGAGTTTCATTCATCTTCTTGTATCCCATAAGATTAAATCTTGAATCTTGTTGCTTTATATGAGGGAGATTTAAAGCTTATAGGAAAGTGATTACACGCCTGAAGATTTCATCTCCTCACTTCCCTATTATTAGCCACTCACATTATCCTAGATATCTAACAATCTATAAGCTTTAAATTCTGGTTTCTGAGGGAAAGATGAATTCTAGATTTTTCGACTTTGCAACAAACATTCCAAAGTTGGAACTGTTTGAAGGCGTGGGCTTTCGTAGATGGCAGAAGAAGATGAAGTTTCTCCTTGTGGCTCTAAATGTGGCATACATGCTAAGTACCCCAAGGCCAGAGGAACAAGAGGATGAGACTCTCGAGGCTACCCGCCGGCGACTCAAATGGGAAAATGATGACCTTGCCTGCCGCGGTCATATTCTGAACGGTATGTCTGACACCCTCTTTGATGTTTATCAGTATAAGGAGTCTTCTAAGGACCTTTGGGATGTGAATAAATTCTTGGTAAGTGAATTTAATGATTATAAAATGGTGGACAATCGTCTGGTCGTGGAACAATTCCATGAGATTGTCAGGATTCTTGGACAAATGAGGCAACACAATATGAATATGGATGATTCCATTGCCATTGCCAGTATCATTGATAAGTTGCCACCTTCCTGGAAAAAAGTCGCAATGTACTTTGAAACATAAAAATGAAGAACTTACCATGGAACAGTTGGAGACAGACCTTCTGATTGAGGAGGGTATAAGAATACGGGAAAGTAAGAATGCTAGTAGTGCAATTGTCACTTAGGTTTCGGGCTCTGTCATCAACTATGTTGATGAAGGTAAATCAAGTGAGAACTGTAAAGGGAAAGGAAGCCGGGAAAAGCCACTAATTCTTCAACGTTTAAGAAGAAAGGAAAAGGAAAAGGGAAGACATATGTTACCTGCTGGTGCAACGGTCCACACTTTAAAAAGGACTGTGAAGTTTGGAAGAAAAGAAAGGCACAAATGGAAGGTAAAAATTATAGTGATCATGGCCAGTGAAGTGGCCAATGGAAACAAGGTAATACAATTAATCTTGTTTCTGATAGTACTGAAAATTTCATTGCTATGATATTTGAAATTTGTGTCATGCAGACTGATGACTCGTGGTGGGTTGACACTGGGGCAACCAGAAATGTCTGCAAAGATATAAATCTTTATAAGATTTATAAAAGTTTAAATGATGGTCCAAGCCTGTACATGGGAAATGATTCCATGGTGAAAGTCAAAGGGATTGGACAAGTTGAGTTGTTGCTTACTTCAGGAAAGAAATTGACACTCACAGATGTATATCATGCCCCAGATGTTAGAAAAAATTTAGTCTCTCGCATTGTATTGAACAAGTGTGGTTTTAAACTTGTGTTCGAAGCAGATAGATTTATTTTGTCTAAGGCCGGTATAAATAATATTGTTGGTTCTGTGTATACCGTTTGTTCATCTTCGTTATGGCATTTTCGTTAATATCATGTAAATTATAAACGGTTATGTGAGATGGCTAAAGATGGATTAATTCGATCCTTTGATTTAAACGTGGAACAATGCAGTGCGTGCATGTTAAATAAAATAACTAGGAATCCATTTCCTAGTATAAAAAGAAATTCAATTTTACTTGAATTGGTGCATAGTGACTTGTGTGATTTTCATAGCACACCATCTTTGAGAAATAAAAAATATTTAGTCACATTCATTGATGACTATTCAAGATTTTGCTATGTGTACCTCCTGCATTCTAAGGATGAAGCCTTAGAAAATTTAAAATATTTAAATTGGAGGTAGAATTGCAAACTAGTCAGTTAGTAAAAAATATTACGTACTAACAGAGGTGGTGAATATTATGACCCATTATTATTCCAATCTATGGGTATCATTCATGAGACCACAACATCTTATACACCACAGCAAAATGGTGTGGCAGAAAGAAAAAATAGAGTCGTCAAGGAAATGGTAAATTGCATGTTATCAGTTTCCGATCTGAGTGAAGGTTTCTGGGGAGAAGCCATGCTTACTGCATGTTATATTCTCAACAGAGTTCCTAACAAAAGAAATAGGGTAACTCCCTATGAACTTTGGCACAAGAGAAAATCCAACTTAAATTATTTAAAAGTTTGGGGATGCAGGGTCGTGGTACGGTTGCCGGAACCTAAACGGAAGGCTCTGGGTGAAAAAGGCATAGACTGTATATTAATAGGATATGAGGAACACAGTAAAGCATACCGGTTCTATGTTATAGAACCAAATGACTTTATTTCGGTTCATAGCGTAATAGAGTCCCGGGATGCTATTTTTGATGAAAATCGGTTTTCATCAATAAATAGAACTAAGGATTTGATTCCTAGTTCTAGTGAGTCCAAAGTTGATGATAAAAATTATGATCATACAGATTCACAGGAACCTGAACTTAGAAAAAGTAAAAGAAGAAGAACGGAAAAAATATTTGGTTCAGATTTCAAAATGTACATGATAGAAGGGTCAAGGGAGTCTGCAGAGACTAATCATCTATATTATTTTAATATAGAAGATGATCCTAAGACTTTTGAGTAAGCTATGAAATCTCAAAGATGTTGCTTTCTGGAAAGAAGCATTAAATGATGAGATGGATTCCATAATGGAGAATAATACATGGATTTTAACTAATCCGCCAAATGGTTGTAAACCGATAGGCTGCAAGTGGATTTTCAAAAGGAAAATGAAAGTTGATGGTACAATTGACAAATTTAAGGCCAGACTTGTGGCACAGGGCTTTAAACAGAAAGAAGGAGTTGACTTCTTTGATACTTATGCTCCAGTAGCAAGAATTGCTACTATTAGATTTTTAATTGCCATTTCGGCTATACACAATCTTGTGGTTCACCAAATGGATGTCAATACAGCATTTTTAAATGGTGAATTGGTCGAGGAGGTTTACATGAAGCAACCAGAAGGATTCGTGGCTGCAGGCCAAGAAAATAAAGTTTGCAAATTAATTAAGTCACTTTATGGCTTAAAACAGATCCCTAAGCAATGGCATGATCGGTTTGATCAAGTGGTGCTAGCTAATGGGTACAGAATAAATCAGTTCGATAAATGCATCTACAGCAAATTTAATAACCAAGGACAAGGGGTTATTATTTCTTGTATGTGGATGACATGTTAATTTTCGGTACTGATTTGAAAAAAGTTAAGGAAACTAAGGATTTTCTTAGTTCCCGTTTCTCCATGAAAGATTTAGGAGAAGCAGAAGTTATTCTTGGAATAAGAATAATTAAATTTCAGGGTGGTGTAAGTTTAACACAGTCTCATTATATTGAGAATGTGTTAACAGATTTAATCACTTTAGTGGTACGTTCTCTAGTATCTACTCCAATGGATTCTTCATTAAAGTTAATACCAAATGAAGGTGATCCGGTTTTACAATTGGAGTACTCTAAAGTGATAGGATGTCTTTTGTATGCAATGACAAGTACTCGACCAGATATTGCATTTGCAGTAGGGAAAATGAGTAGGTACACTAGTAACCCTAGTGCAGTACATTGGATGGCATACATTAAAAATAATTTTGAAATATCTGAATAAAAACATTAATTATGGTTTAGTATATTCAAAAGATATTTCCATCCTGGAAGGATATTCTGATGCCAGTTGGATATCTAATCAGGAAGATTATTCCTCAACTAGTGGATGGGTATTTCTGCTTGGAGGAGGTGCTATCTCCTGGGCTTCTAAAAAGCAAAGTTGTATTTCATATTCAACTATGATATCTGAATTTATTGCATTGGCTTCGGCATGCAAAGAAGCTAATTGGCTAGGGAATTTAATTTTTGAAATTCCAGTTTGGCCAAAACCAATGTCATCAGTTTTAGTATATTGTGACAGCGCTATCACACTGGCCAAAGCATATAACAACGTTTATAATGGCAAGTCAAGACACATAGGCTTGAGATATAGCTATGTGAGAGAGCTCTTAAGTAATGGTGTTGTAGCACTAGACTTTGTACGGTCCCGGTTCAATTTAGCGGATTCGTTTACAAAAGCCTTGGCAAGGGATATGGTTTTAATGACATCGAAAGGGATAGGATTGAAACCCATTGATAGTCAAGAGATGAAGGAAAGCTCAACTCATGCCTAAGTTATTATGTTAGGCATTGAGCTCAATGTAGATGAGTACTTCATTTATTGGCTGCAAGTACTATATTAAAAAGATATCCCTAAGGTAAGTACTTGGTCTGCATTGTGGTAGGGATGAGTTTCACTCTTAATTGATCTTTTGAAAAAATGTTTGGTGCAAGGCATGAAATAAAAGATCAACCTATGTGAGCATGAAGTGTGGCCGCTTCAACAAGTTTGGGTTTGGCTTGGATATGCTTATGAATGGATACACAGGGCCTTTAATAGTGTCAAGTTATTTTGAGTGGTAGTTACTGTAAAGCTTGTGTGTATTATATCTACGTTTATCCAAAGAGACTGCGTGATTCAAGGTTCGTCCATCACTGAAATCCGAATTTATGTACCGCATATAATACAATGTGAAAATTCAATCTCTAAGACACTTTCATCTATGCATGAGTTTTGGATTTATCTTGGTACAATATTAATTTTACTATATAAATGGAGGAGGAATGTTGGAAATTTATATAGTAATGGAGATTAATGTTTCAGATGAACTACCATGAAAGCTTAAATAATATTTGGAGTTGTGGAGTTGTAAATATTATATTAGTTTGGTAGAAAGTTAATTAAAATACAAGGAGAATTTTACCGTGGAAGTTTACGGAGGATGCATGTTTGCTAAATTAATTTCGGCTGATGAACTTTGAATTTGCATTTCAAGTTCAAAATTACACTTAACATGCGTTGGAATATGTAGCTGTATGCTTGAGATTATTAATGCATGTTTTCCGAATTAATTTCGGCTGATGAACTTTGAATTTGCATTTCAAGTTCAAAATTACACTTAACATGCGTTGGAATATGTAGCTGTATGCTTGAGATTATTAAACTACATATATGTATATTATTTATATTTATTCTTTTCATGTTTCATGCGTAAGGAATATATAAATATATATATGTATATAATTTTGTATACTGTTACTGACTCAAAATAAATTTAATTATTTCTCCAGTGATAGATATATCAATCAGGATATATCTTATCTTATGGAAGTTGAGTTTTAAATTACAGCAACTTCCATGTAACTTCTCCAACCAGATATATTTTTGCATCTATAAATATTTTGGAGAAACATCTGAAAGGAACAGGCAATAGAATTGCATAATACTGAGATATTTCACAATTCTCCAATTCTACAAGAAATTCTTAAACAAAGCAACTTTAGAGTTTCATTCATCTTCTTGTATCCCATAAGATTAAATCTTGAATCTTGTTGCTTTATATAAGGGAGATTTAAAGTTTATAGGAAAGTGATTACACGTCTGAAGATTTCATCTCCTTACTTCCCTATTATCAGCCACTCACATTATCCTAGATATCTAACAATCCATAAGCTTTTAAAGTCTTGTTTCTGAGCGAAAGATGAATTCTAGATTTTTCGACTTTGCAACAAACATTCCAAAGTTGGAACAGTTTGAAGGCGTGGGCTTTCGTAGATGGTAGAAGAAGATGAAGTTTCTTCCTACACTTTTAGGAAAACATTTTCCATGGAATTTGACTTCCATCCAACCAAACACCCCCAATAGATGCCCAGAAATGGCTTGGGGAATGGTGGGCTTGAAGATGAAGATATGAAATGGCAGTTTTACCCTTTCTTTTGACGTTCAAATAATGGTTTTGTGAAGGGAACGACCAATATTGAAAAGATTTTGATAGTCTAGTGTCAAATTTGTTTAAATTAAAAGACGAAGATTAATTATGAAAAATCACTATAGTCAAAGAATCTTTGTTGGAATTAATTAACTCTTTATTTTATTGTTAACGCAGAAGATAAATTGTAGTGTTTACGAGAGGGTTAATAAGACTCGCGTATTTCAAATCGGACCAATAAGAGTGAAGTACGCGGATCGATCTTTTCTACCGTTGGATAAGATTTACATTGCGGAGATATAACATAGTATCATTAAACCATAATCTTATTGCATGACACTATACTCGATGCTACCACTACCAACCCAATTGCATATGGCATACTATTAATAAAAAAGAAAATGACAAAGTACTGAAGATGAAGACAATGTCAATACTACCCAAAAGAAAATTAATAAAAAGACTTGAAAATTCAAATCAAAAGTAGTATTTATTTAGACTATCGCTTTTAGACTTAGTAAATAGACTAGCGTTATTACAAAGTTGCAAACATTTATTTTAATGACAATTATAATCAATCTCTCATATATTGTTTTGCATTCATATACTTTAAATTATTATTTAAATAAACAAATTCAACATTCAATTACACTCTCTCCCGAGAGAGATAGCCCCCCTTTCACCTAGATAAATTCATAGAATCATCCAAAATTTGGAGCGTGAAAAACAATGAGAACCTTTTGTTTGGGGGAAAATTCATATTACTTACTATTATATTCTATTATATGGTTGGCTTGGTTGGACTAAACAAATGAAGTATTCAGGCATGAACATGTCTTGTATAATCTTGCATTTATATAGTTTGAAGTACTTATTTAAAAATAAACATTGAGCATTATTCCATTCGCGCAATGTGCTTACAAAGATTAGTACATGTTATAAATTAATGAAAAATTTGTTTAAGCATAATAAATTAAGGGAAAATGACACTTTTTCCCCCTGAGTCATATACATATAGCACTTTTTCCCTCTGAATTATTTCGGTAAGCACATTAGCCTCCTCAATTATTCTAAAAGTGGCGGTTCCCCCCCCCCCCCCCCCCACCCCCAATATATTAAATTGACATTTCTATCCTTAAAGTAAACATTCTATTTATTTTTCTTCTCCAACAAATTATTGCGTATACGTAGGGATGACCACGGTTTGGTTCGAACTCAACCGGACACTATAGCAATCGAATTAAAAGTTTCTGGTTATGATTCAGATCCCGAACCCAATATTTGGATTTCAGTTTATTAAAATTATGAATCGAAAAAACTCGATCTTGAACCGTGAACCGGCGGTTCCGAATCCGTTTCGCGATTTTGAACCGTGTTTATTTTAAAATTTTATTTTTTATTTTAAAATAGTCTAAATTCAACAATAAATGTATTTTATTTTTTTCAGTTTGGAACATGAACCGACCGTTCCGGTTCGCAATTTTAATAAACTCTAAATATCGGGTTTCGATTCTAAATTGTAATTGGAATATTTCGGTTTGGTTGCTATAGTGTCTGTTTGGGGTGAACCAAATTGTGGTCATAATTTATTGGAGAAGAAAAATAAATGAAATGTTTATTTTAAGGGTAAATATGTCCATTTAATATTTCATGATAAAAAACAACCACTTAAATAATTCAGGGGGGAAAAGTGTTATAAGTATTAAGTATATAAATCGGGAGAAAAAGTACTATTTTCGCATAAATTAATGAATTGAATTTCGTAGGTCGACTCAACATTAATTTAGTTTGGGAGTAAATTAAGCATAACAATGTGAATATTCATTTTAATCTAACAGGGTAGCTCAAGTGACAAATGAGCTCTCTGATTCCCACAAGTGACGATTCCCTTTGAGCCAGCTCGTGCGCCTCGCAGAAAGACCCAAAACATTTTGTGGTTCACACACAAAAAAAAAAAAAAAAAAAAAGTGAATTCATTTTTTAAAATTTACAAGTTTAATTATATTTTATGTGTGAAAATGAAGTGTGATAATGTAAAAAATAAAATTACAATGTAAAATTTAATAGCCCCTCACCGCCTCACGGTTCTTGTTCTGAATTAGGAAAAATCAAGAATGTCCATAATGTTGTAAAATCTTTACATATATTCTCACATGAACATACATCATTATACGATCTAAATAGTACAACTAAGAAGAGAGGGGAGAGAAGAAATAAAGAGTAGGGGTGTGCAAACTTCGGATAATTTTCGGTTAACCGATCGAACCGATAAAGTTTGGTTAACCGTTTTCGAACCGAACTTTTTCGGTTCGGTTAATGGTTAAAGGAATTTTAAAACTTCGGTTAACGGTTAATTCGGTTCGAAAGGTCGGTTAACCAAATTAACCGAACGGTTAACTGAAGTTTTTAATTAATATATAAATAATAATATAAATATAAATACTAATTTGAAGTTATGGATGTTTGGAGATTATAATTCATGTTTTTTATATTTTGTTATGAATTTATTATGATATGTATTTTATTTTAATTGAATTTATTATTTTAGGTGTTATTTTTAGAATTTTAAATTTTAACTTTAAAAAGTTCGGTTAATCGGTTAACCGACCGATTAACCGAAAAAAATTTCGGTTCGGTGAATTCGGTAGAGCAAACTTCGATTCGGTTAATGGTTAAAGAAAAAAAAACTTCGATTAATTCGGTTCGATTAAAACGGTTCGGTTAACCGAACGGTTAACCGATTGAACACCCCTAATAAAGAGCCCACAAAAAATCATTCCCATTAGCTTGATGTCAGAATACTAATACAACCTTAGGTTGTAAAACCGTACACTATCCATTATCTAGAAAATAGGATAATCGCAAGGATAATGGCCACTAACAATAATATTTGTACAACACCTCAAACTTTCTTTTATGAATTAGGGAAGGTGGAATTAGGGGTGTAAACGAGTCGAGTTGAGTCGAGCTCGTTAATGGAGGCTCGGCTCGAGTTCGAACTCGAGCTCGAATGAGCTTGAGAACTGATGCTCGAGTTCGAGCTTGGTAATTTTTGGGTTGCTTGAGCCGAGCTCGAGCAGCACGATTGTTCGAACTCGAGCTTGATCTTGAGCTTGAGTTCGAGCTCGATTTTGACATTGAATTTGACCTATTTAATACTTTTGATTTAAAATTCAAACTACTTTTTTTATTCATACATAAATAATAGAAATCTTTTCTGGATTTTGAGTTTAAAATTTTAATCTCTAATTGTTATTTTTATATATTATTTATATTATTATATTATATTATATTATGTATTATATATATTATATATTATATGGCTCGCGAGCGGCTCAACGAGCCACAAGCCTAGAATATCTAGGCTCGGCTTGAGCTCAATTACTAAACGAGCCGCTCGAGCTCGACTCGAGATCAATTTTGACCGAGCTTGAGCCGAGATTTGACCGAATCGCTCGCAAGCGGTTCGCGAGCTGCTCAGCTCATTTACACCCCTAGGAGGAGGAATAGGTACTCATCAGCAAAGTTTATCTACACACTAAAATCAGCAAATTAATCTCCCCAATCGAAGAATACCCAAAGTTTTAATTTAAACTTTTGAAACAACTATATATCAAAGAATTTAAGTTAATTAATATGATAATATACTTATCTGTAATTTGACCCCCCAAAAAAAAAAAAAATTAAACAAATGCATTGGATTAGGTAGGTAAATTTAATATTCACTCGGTTTGTTGAAAAGTGTTGTACGACAATAAATTAAAAGTCAATATTTAGTTTGAGTTTATATATGGTGGCAGCCATGGTTGAAGTTGGAACCATCTTCAATTCTTCTCATTGCCAATATGCCAGTTTGAGTTTATATATAACAATAACGACAGCCTGAAAGTCTTTGTTGTTGAATTATCATAACCCAACAATTACCAGGTAGAAACTTAATTTCTTGACATACCTATAATTACTTCAATGAAATATTTGACGTAAATCAAATTAAACATTAATATAAGGAAAAATGGCACTTTTTACCCCTGAGTTATATACTTATAGCACTTTTTCCCCCTCAATTATTTAGGTAAGCACATTAACCCCCTCAATTATTCTAAAAGTGGTGCTTTTTTCCCATGATATATTAATTGACATTTATACCCTTAAAGTAAAGATTTTATTTATTTTACTACTCCAACAAATTATTGCGTATACGTAGGGATGACCACGGTTCAGTTTGAATTGAACCGGATACTAAAACAATCGAATTAATAGTTTCCGGTTATAATTTAGGTCTAGAATCCAATATTTAAATGTCAATTTATTAAAATTATGTATCAAAAAAATTGAATCTTGAACCGTGAACCGGCGGTTCCGGATCCGATTCGCGATTTTGAATCGTCTTTATTTTAAAATTTTATTTTTTATTTTAAAATAGTTTAAATTCAACAATAAATGTATTTTATTTTTTCAGTTCGAAACATGAACCGTCCATTCCGGTTCACGATTTTAATAAACTCTAAATATCGAATTTCGATTCTAAATTGTAATTGGAATATTTCGGTTTGGTTGCTATAGTGTTTGTTTGGTTTGAACCAAATTATGGTCATAATTTGTTGGAGAAAAAAAATAAATTAAATATTTAGTTTAAGGGTAAATATGTTCATTTAACATTTCAGGGGGAAAAACAGCCACTTCAATAATGTAGGGGGAAAAAATGCTATAGGTATATAACTCAGGGGGAAAAAGTGTCAGTTTCCCTTAATATAATTTGGGATATATATTACATTTAATTATCAATACTTTATTTTATAATTAAGGGTATGAATATATATTCGCACTTTGGTTCATGACTGGCAAATTGGGGGATTGGTTTTGTTTGATTTTTTCGCACTTTGGTCAAAATAAGAGGTCAACACTAAACAACGGTCTGAGATTGCAAGCTTACGCCAAATGTCGATTTTAGCCCTGCTAAAAATGGAGAATTTTTTCTCCAGTGAGATTTTGACGAAAAAATTGTCGGAAGGACCATTTTTGCACAAAAAAAAAAAAAAAAAAAAAAGAAGTCGTGGACTAAGATTGCAAGGTTTGAAAGTCGCGGATTAATCTTGATAGTGCCACTATAGTCGTGGGACCAAATGTGCAAACAACTCCCCTGAGTTATATGCTTATAGCATTTCTTTCCTTTGAATTATTCATGTATCCACATTTGCCCCCCTAGTTATATTAAAATTTGTAGTTTTTCCCCCCTTTTATGTTAGATGGACATCTTTACCTTTAAAACAAAGTATTTCATTTATTTTTCTTCTCCAACAAAATATTGCTTATATGTACAGATGACCACGGTTCGGTTCGAACATAACTAGACACTGTAGCAACCAAATCAAAACATTAGAGGCGGTTCTGAACGATTCATAATCGGAAAAAAATAATAAAATAAAATAATTGTTGAATTTAAAATATTTTTAAAATAAGAAATAGAATTTTCAAAAAACTGGTTTGAACTGCCAGTTCAAAATTTATTTATTTATTTTTGTAAATTTTATTTCTTCTTTTTAAAATAATCTAAATTCATCAATTATTTTATTTTATTATATTTTTCATCGGTTTTGAATCGTAACTGAAACCGTCCTTACTGTTAACCCCTGGTCATTCTTTCCAAACTTCACCTCTATGACCAGTTGAGCTGCCCATGCGAGGAGAAATACTTAGTTTTAAGGATAAAAATGTACATCTAACATAAAAGGGGACAAAACTACCACTTTTAATATAACTAAAGGGGCAAATATGAGTATATGAATATAACTTAGGAGAAAAAATGTTATAAGCATATAACTCAGTAAGAGAAAGTGTCATTTTTCTTATATTAAATTAGGGTTATTTGCATTTAAAAAAAAAATTAGGGTTATTTTTTTCATAACTGCCTAGTTATAATATTTTTGATAAAATTGATTGATATCTAATCTAAAAACATATTTAATACAGGTTATGCCCTGGTGCGTTAAAAAATTTATATATTTTACTTTAAATATTCTACATTTTGTATTATTTAATAAAATTATCCTCCGTGTTTGTAGATTATTTCTTTTAAATTTTTATTTTTATTGATATTTTGGATATCTTTATATTAAAATCAATTGTTTTGATTTTTTGTTTTTGTATTTTTAAAATCTTTATTTTCATTATATTATAGGATCATACATAATCAAACAGTAATATTGGTAATCAATCTTATTCTACCCTACTACCAAACATGCAAAATACTTTTACTAAAACTCGTTACCATTACCAAGTATTTAATACTCATTCCAATTCTGATTCCTATGTGCAAACCAAACACACCCTAAGGTGGTTTTTTAGTTGCTTTTTCATGTTGTTCCGAAAATAATAATCACTTCTTCACTTAGTTGCTTTCTCATGTTGTATTTTTGGTATCTGTTGGCGTACAGCCGTACACCAAATTTCCAAAAACCATCCCAAATTGTTAACAATTTTGGGTTATATAATTATTGTGGCCATGTGCGCTTCTTCCCTCCTCGCTAATAAAACCATTAATTACCATTAACTTCCTTAACTACGACTTTTTGGACTGATTAATAATTTATAACCATGTGAGGGAGCTATCAGCTATGGATGATAGACAGATCCATGCAGCTGCTAGCACAACCTGTTCTTCTATCCCAGAATGTTAAAAAGCATCAATGTTAAAAGTCATTTTATATATTGGTTTATATTATTGAATTGCATAATATAAGATTGCAATGAAATCTTTTTCGTCTATATTAGAATTAGAGAAAATTACACTCTTCATCCTTAAATTATATGATAATTTTTGTTGATTATGATCACATTTCATTTAAGTTATCATTGACGTTATACTATTCGTATCTTTACTAACAATACAATAGGGACGAAATTTGCAATTTTAGTATAACAGGGACAAAAAGTGAGTACGAAAAGTTATTATAAAGACGAATCAAATATTTATTAATGATAATGAGTTTACGTTGGATTAGTCCCTTTCAAAAAGAAAAAGTTGGATAGTCAAATATATTTTTGGTAATAGTAATAGAAATATATATATATATATATATATATATATATATATATATATATATATATATAATATGCTTGCGCTCAAGTCCTTGTAATTAAAATTTCTAAAATTTCTAAAATCAAGTAAAGAGATAAATATTACAAATTAATACAATTTTAAATACACACAATTCCAATTTTATCCATGTGAATTAATTATGAAAACAAGAATACCAAAAATAATGATAAGTTTGAACCATCCAAAATCATGATCCAAAGGCCCAAAAATGTTCCCGATCATGTTCTCATATAAATGGGATAGTTATGGTGTGCATCCGTATGCACCATGCGGATAATGTTGTTGTTGGAAATTGAAACTGGATATATAGTTCAAATTATGCACAATATAACGTTGTTGCTGTGAATCGAAATTGATTTTTTTTTTTTTTAAGTGAGACGCGCGTTTTTAATAAAACAACGTCATTTTTGCATCCGTATGCACCATGCATGGTGCATACGGATGCACGGCATAATCTGCCATATAAATGAGTGTTCCCATTTGAATGTAAATATATATATATATATATATATATATATATATATATATATATATATATATATATATCCAAAAGAAAATCCCACTATTAATTAATAAAGCCAAGAAAAGGAAAACAATATTTAAAAAATTAATAAAAGCATATCCCAACGTTCACCCTAACTTCAATATAGTTAGGTGCTTTACGATATAAGCTAGCTTATTCTTCGGAGAAAAAGGTACAAATAAGTCATTAAACTATTTTGGTGATAAAATTAAGTCATCGAACTCGAATAAGTTTAAAATTCATCACGAACTCGGGGAAAAAAAAAAGAGTAATTAGTATTTTTAACGGGTTAACAATATGTTTGCACTGATTGAACGTCACGCGTATTTATATATGTTTGATTACCACCATTAGTCTTCCGTTAATTTACCGTTAGAATAAACAAATAACAAAAGAAAAAATTCTTACAAATATCATAATTCATATTTCGAACACATTAAGGTGCATGGTTTGAAAGCTTAAGGTGCGTTAATTTGAATTTCAACTGCCTTAGACCAAAAAATAAAGAATTTTAATTGTCAAAGTCACAACTGCGTATATTTAAATCTTACGTTGCGTGAATTTAGTGTTTAAGATGTGTGGTTTCAACTTCCTTAGACAAAAAGTAATTACTATTTATAATTAGGACAGTATACACTATTGAAGGAGGTTGATGTTATTGGCTTATTGCAAAGTAGATTTGCAATATTAAAGCTAGAGTAGGTTTCTCCATCCCTATCCCTAGACCTACTCATGCTCAGAGATTGACTCTTAGCTTCATTTTGTATTCATTAATTAAACTAAACAAATGGATTACAATTCCTTGAAATATTGTATTTTGCAATCAAAACTATAGAACAAATGTTTTTAGATTAGTTTTTCATGTCCATTGTGCGAATGAGATAATGCCCAATAATTATTTTTAAATAAGTACTTCAAAATATATTAATGCAAGATTATATAGGAGATGTTCATGCATAGGTAATTAAATGTTGAATTTGTTTATTTAAATCAGTAATTCAAAGTATATGGCAAGATAATACAGGAGAGATTGATTATAATTGTCACTAAAATAAATGTTTTCAACTTTGTAATAAGGCTAGTCTAAATACTTAGTCTAGAAACGATAGAATAAATAAATACTACTGAAAAAGCACGTGAGTCTTGAATTCAGGATTTAGCTTAAGAATTTAATTTTATTTCAATTATAAAGCTGGACTAGATGCAATCCTATTCCAGGTAAATAAAGAACATAAAATAGATAGCAGTAAAAGAAAGCATGCACCAGGAAATGTTCACGCAGTTCGGAGCCTCACTCCTACGTCTGCGGGGCCACTCACATCAACCCAAATCCACTATGATAAAAAGGAGTACAAGAGGAGAGTTAATTACACACTAAAGTATAACCTATAACTACTCCAGAGCCTACTCCAGTGGATCCAATGTGCAGGCAATCTTCATAGCTTCATGAACTGATTTAGGACCTTTCTTCACACTCAACAATACAAAATATATTTGGAATGAATAACCAAGGACTTTCAGCGCACAAGTATGTGAAAGAGTGTATTCAAAATGCTAACCAAAGTAGCATTTTATATAGGTAGTAAAGGATCCTTCGATTTACAATTTAAGCCCTCTTTCCATCCTTGATTTCGGCTGCTCTAGTAGATTTAGATCTCCTCTTTGATAGGGTCTTGAATAAAAGATTCGAAGAGGCTTCATACTTCCTGGATTACTTTCTTGCGCTGATCCAGTCAACTACTCCAGACGTTATGACTAATCTAGCAACTAATCCAGAACTACTTTGACAACTAATCTAAGCCAATATTAAGAGGTTTAAACGTGCAATATTTTTTACACTTACAATCTCCCCCTTTGGCTATTAGTTGACAAAACTACCAAGAGGATCTCACCGGCTTTAAAAATAACACAATTGCCAGATGAGTAAAAAGACACAATTGACAAGCGGATTAGTCATTAGTCAGGAGTAGCTAAATACACACCCTTCTTAGACTTAACCAATGTTGTGCCAGAGAATTTAAACACATTTAAAGCATACAAACCCATAGAGAATTTAAGACACAAAGATAACACAGAGCACATATATTTCACGTAGGGTAACAGCTTAGCATTTATCACATAAAACACGCAAACACATATCACATAACGTCACATAGTTATCTTTAGAAGCAGATAGTAGCACACCACATATATTCACTGGCACTTATGGTAAGTCCTAAACAAAAAACACGCTCCCCTTACTACGTGCACTCCCCCTTTTTGTTAAGCTAATGGACAAAGAGCAGCATCAGGACTGGGTGGAGGAGGAGGAGATGTCCAAGGCTTCATCATCACCGGCAGGAGCAGCAGAAGAGACATTTTCAAGAGAGGAAATGTGACGATTGGCACGGAGCAGCTGAGCCTCGGCAGTAGAGATGGAAGATTGAAGGGCAAGATAGGCATCTTTCATGGTAGCAATGTGTGAAGAGAGAAAGGTGACTTGTTGTTTAAGAACAGCCAGTGTCGAAGCAAAATCAGTAGCAGAAGCAGTCGGTGTAGAGTCTACGCCTGTCGCTGGTGGATCAGCTAGAGCAGAAGCAGGTGGAATTGATGAGAGAGTAGCCCGATTATCATAGTGCGACCTTTGGAAGATGCGAGAGTCCATAGATGTCTTGTGAGTGATATGGCAGAGTTCTTCGTTAGAATAGAGTTGTAGGCCTTGTTGTTGTAGAATCCCGGTGATCAGACATGGAAACGGGAGATGAATCTTGGTTTCTTTCTTGTTAGCAAAGCTCATAATGTGATGATAAATAAGATGACCAAGATCAATGGGCAGTTGATGTCTGACTTTGTATAACAGAGAAGCCATCTTCTTAGTGACCGTGTGCACAGAGACATTGGGAACCCAGTTGCTTGATGCTAGTCGAAGCAGAATAGAGTATACGGCAGTAAGAACATTCGAAGGAAGACCATCTTTCGGCCAGACAGTAACCTCATTGTGAGTAAGATGCGATGCAAGAAAATCCCCAGCAGGCTCAAACAGATCATCACAAGCATCACGCTGAAAATAAGCATTTATAATAGAGGGACTGAAATCATACCAAACATCCCTTAAGAAAACCTGATGATAATGCAGAGAAGCTGGCAGGAGAATATCAGATTGGAGATTTGCATAAAATTCAGGGATTAGCCAAGCAGAGTAAGCACCCACATTCTGAATAGTCTGAAGAAGATTTTGAGCACGAAGAAGAGGAATAATGTTGCACGTGCGGATGAGTTACTCAATACTAAAATTCTTCTCAACAAGGATATCACGATTTGAATGTTGTTGCCAAATTATTCCCAAAGTAGGAGAGAGCAGGATTGGTCTGAACATTGTCTCCTTGGATACCTTAGAGGACTTGGTCTTGGATGATGCAGCTGGCTTTGGAGCAGGAGCAGATGCTGGAGGAGGAGCTGGAGCAGACACACCATTTCTCGATCTAGTACTCAGAGCAAGGCCAGTAGGGCGATGTTCAGAACGTTTACTTGGACGAGATTCAGAGACAAATTCGATATCTTCGGACAGATTAATTTTCTCTTAGTCGTTGGAGCTGGAACAGGTGCAACTGGAGCTTCATCTCGATCAGTGACTTTTGCCTTCCCTTTGGCCTTAGATGTTGCAAACGGCACAGTAATCACTGGGACAGCCCTTTGTGCACGGGTAGTATTGGGCATATTGGCAATGATGTCTAACATAATGACTGCTTGAACGGAGGGATCCTCAGGCTCAAAGACTATGTCGTGAATGGAAACCCTAACATCCTCTGGAATAGAGCCCAGAGCAGAGTCTGGATCAGCAGCTGGAGCAGAAACTGGAACAGTGACTGGAGTAGATGCTGTAGCAGAGGCCGGATCTTGTGAAAGCTCAGCCAGTTTGGGGACGGCCTCGTCTGGGCGTTGTGGTAGGGAACCTGTGAAAGTAACAGTATACAGAGCCACAAGAGAAAGACCGGCAGAGGGATCCTAAAAAAAAAACAAAAAAACATAGCAACAACACACAAAGCGAACCAAACACAACCAAGGCAATAAAAGCAAATTAGAACACTGGGATGAGATGCATGCCTAGGAAAAAGCAACAAGTAATTGCTTCCTAAGAGGATAGAGAAATCAAACTGTAGATTGAGCCCGTAGCTGTCAAGCCCGAAACTCTGCCTGAAGATCCTCTTCGTCAAACACTTCATCAAGAGGTTAGGGATCATCTGTGATGCCCGAAGCTCTAGCAAAGATTTCCTTTGAATCTCGCACGGACAATTCTTCCATTAGTGATGGGCGTCGAAGCAGAGTCGCAAGTACACGGCGAGATGAGAGATCGGAAATCAGAGCCGTGCCTCGAAGGATTTGGCGATAAATATCCAATCGCTCGTCCTTAGTCAAGTAAAATAGGAAAGGGTTGAGATCATAATGCCCTACCATGTGAGAGAGAAGGGGTATAGAGTAGATTTGATGGAAGATTTTGTCTAGGATTTGAATTTGAGAAGGAAAGATTTTGAGATTTAAAGGAAAGAAAGAGAGAAACTAGGGATTAGATTCTAAAAAAAATTGGGGAAGAAGGCGGTGGTGTATAACAGCCAGGAGAGAGAAAAAATTAAAATAATAAAAGTGAGACATATAGTGCGGTCGAAAGACTGATTTTCCGGTCTGGAGTACTGACTGGAGTAGAGAGCGGATCTGGAGGATTTTCTGGATTAAACCTGAAAGGGGAAAAACAAAAACAAAAACAAAAACAAAAAAAAAAAAAACACAAAACAAAGAAACACAAAAAATTTATTATTTCAACCAAAGAAAACTTAGATGGAAAACCTGCACACTCCAAGAGTAGCCCGGAGTAATTCAAATCTTGTGTTATCAAGAGGTTTTGTAAATAGATCAGCTAGATTTTTCTCGGTTGAAATGTACTCCAGGTTGATCTCCTTGTCTTCTACCAATTCTCTTATGAAGTGATGCCGTATTTCAATATGTTTAGTCCGGGAATGTTGAACTGGATTCTTGGAGATGTTGATAGCACTGATATTGTCACAATAGAGGGTCATGTACTCTTGATGTAGACCATAATCTTGAAGCATTTGTGTCATCCATAGGAGCTGCGTACAGCAGCTACCAGCTGCTATATATTCAGCTTCAGCTGTGCTGAGAGATATCAAATTTTGTTTCTTACTTAGCCAGACAACTAAGTTTTTTCCAAAAAAGAAACACCCACCAGAGGTACTTTTGCGATCATCTGCATTTCCGGCCCAGCCGACATCACTGTATCCTACAAGATTTAGGTTAGTATCATTCGAAAACCAAATGCCGTAATTTAGAGTACCTTTGACGTATTTAATGATTCTTTTCACGGCTTTGAGATGTGACTCTTTAGGGGCCGCTTGAAACCTGGCACATATTCCAACACTTAGCATATTTTCTGGACGACTTGCTGTTAGGTACAATAGACTTCCGATCATGCTCCTGTATAGAGTAGGATCAATTGGCTTTCCTGATTCATCTTTGCTTAAATTTGTAGTTGTAGATATTGGCGTTAGTGCTTCTTTAGCTGACTCAAGTCCGAACTTCGTTAGAAGTCCTTTTGCATATTTCTCTTGAGATATAAATATACCTTCATTGGTTTGTTGAACCTGTAGTCCTAGAAAATAGGTTAGTTCACCGATCATACTCATTTCAAATTCCTGTTGCATGACTTGAACCAGTTGATCTGTAGCACCTGTTTGAGTGGAACCAAAGATAATATCGTCAACATAAACCTGAGCAATTGTAATATGTTTACCTGTCCTTTTGATAAATAGGATTTTGTCGACTCCCTCTCGGTTGTAGCCGTGCTGGAGAAGATACTGGGATAGTCTTTCATACTAGGTCCTTCGAGCTTGTTTTAGACCATATAGAGCCTTGTCCAGTTTGTAAACATGGTCAGGATGATGAGGGTCTTCGAAACCTTTAGGTTGAGCAACATATATATCTTCGGGATAGATATCCATTTAGAAAAGCCATTTTGACATCCATCTGAAACAGCTTTATTCCTAGAGCACACGCTATACATAGTAGAAGGCAAATAGATTCTAGGCGTGCCACAGGTGCAAACGTCTCTTCATAGTCGATACCTTCAATTTGAGAGTAGCCTTGTGCAACCAGTCTTGCTTTGTTGCGAGCGATATTTCCAGCTGAATCAGTCTTGTTGCGAAAGATCCACTTTGTTCCTACAACATTTACACCGTTAGGTTTAGGGACTAGATTCCATACCTTATTACGTTCAAATTGTCCGAGTTCTTCCTGCATGGCTTTAATCCAGTGTTCATCAGATAGAGCTTCTTTTACCGTCTTGGGTTCAATCTTTGATGTGTAACACATATACCTTGCAAGCTCAAAGTAATTTCGCTTAATACCTCCAGTTCGTACTCCGGAGGATGGATCTCCTATGATGTTTTGCGTAGGATGATCTTTGTGAGTTCGGATAGCCACTTCGAGTGCTCCAGCATCTGGTTCAGGACCAGGTTCTGGGCTAGGAGATGGAGGAGTCGGAGTAGGATCTGATGACGTAATTTCAGGAGGTTCGGGATCGTTTTTGTCAGATTCTGTAGTAACTTCGGGGTTAGTGAGTCTTATAACCTCAGTTATTTCATCAGGTTGATCATCAACCACCACATTTGCCGATTCCATGATGGATTTTGTAACTTTGTTGTAGACACGGTAGGCACGACTATTGGTTGAGTAACCAAGAAAGTATCCTTCATCACTTTTAGGTTCAAATTTTCCAGTTGGGCTTCGGTCCTTCAAAATAAAACACCGTGAGCCAAAAATATGAAAGTAGTTGATATTAGGCTTCTTATCTTTCCATATTTCATACGGAGTGTGATGCGTTCCAGGTCGTAGATATAGTTTATCGTGTGACAGGCAGTACTTACTGCTTCAGCCCAAAATCTCTGAGGCAAGTCTTTGGCATTGAGTAGTACCCGAGCCATCTCTTGAATCGTCCGATTCTTTCTTTCAACAACGCCATTTGGTTGTGGCGTTTTAGGTGCTGAATATTCATGAGAGATACCAACCGATGCACACCAATCATCAAACACTTGATTGTCGAATTCACATCCGTGATCACTTCTAATGCGTATGATTGGCTCATATTTCTCTTTTTGGAGTTTTAGAGCTAGGGCTTTGAAGGCTTCAAAAGTTTCTGACTTTTCCCTGAGAAAACTGACCCACAAAAATCGAGAAAAATCGTCAACACAAACTAAAATGTATCTTTTACCTCCAATACTTTCTATTCTGGTAGGTCCGATAAGGTCCATCTAAATGAGTTCCAAGCAGTGTGTGGTATTGATCATATTTTGAGGGGTATGAGCTGCTCTAGTTTGTTTTCTAGCTTGACATGCATTGCATACTCCGGCTGTTTCTATCTTGATGTTAGGTAGACCTCTTACACCCTCGATCTTGATTAGCTTTTCCATAGAGCGATAATTTAAGTGACCCAATTTTTGATGCCATAATTTTGATTCTTTTATGCTGGACCTGTAACAAAAGGAATCTTTAGTAAGTATATAGCAATTATCAGAAGAGCGTTTACCTTCCATGACGCAGTTCTTTTGATAGTCTGTAACATTGCAACTGTCCTTGGTGAAGCAGACTTTCCATTCCTGATCACATAATTGGCTTATGCTTATAAGATTTGCATGAAGGCCTTCCACTAGAAGAACTTGTTTTAGTTTGGGTAGCCCCGTGACATTTAGAGTACCAATTCCAGTGATCTTTCCCTTAACTCCGTTGCCGAAAGTTACTTCTCCTGTACTTCCTTTTATATTGTTTAGAAACTTAGCATATCCCGTCATATGACGTGAACACCCACTGTCAAAGTACCATCTTTCTTTTCTGTTAGTACTTGTAGAGTGGAAGGAGACATGACAGACGAAATCACTTTTCTTCACCCAAATTTGCTTAACAAACGGGGTGATCGACTTTTTGGTGTATTTCTCAACACGTTGGTCTTTGTAGGAGTAGAAGCACTCCGATTTCGTATGTCCACATACCCTGCAATAATGACATATATGATTATAAAATCTAAGCTTAGTTGTCTCTTTACTTGAAGCAAATTTGACTTGACGTTGAGCTGTACTAGTTTCTGGACTATCTCGATCTGCTCCAGTGCCTGAGTCCGGACCTGAGGCTTTGACAAAAACTGTAACAGCTTTGTCCTTTCCTCCAGAATATCCTAACCCATACTTCGTGGGTGTCTTTCGACCAGAATCCAAAATTTGGTCTAAAGTGGATGTGTTGTCCATCATTTTGATCTTGCGTTTGAGTTGCTCAGGTTCATTTTTGAGATCTTCCAGCTCATGTTTGAGAGTTTCTTCTTTCTTGTGACTGTCTTCAATGATGTTGTCCCTGTCAGATATTTTAAATAGGCACAGGTAAATCTTGATCTTCTGATGACACATACTCTTCAATTTCATATTCTTCACCAGTTATTGAGTCAGGTACAGTAGTTGTGAGGGCCGTGAAGGCAACAAATTTCCTGGAGATCTCATCTGGATCAGATCCTAGATCAGTTTCTGGTTCATCATCATCACTCCAGGTAAGGGCTACTTTCATCGACTTCTTCCGTCTTAGGTAGGTTGGACATTCAGCTTGCACATGACCAAATCCTTCACATTCATAACATTTGATCCCTTTGCCTCCTGTTTTTTCTTTGGATTGAGAGTTTCTTGATGTGCTTGATCGTTGGTTGGACGAGTTTGGTTTATGATTGTTTCGAATAGCACTCGCCCCTGACCCTTTTTGACTTTGAAACTTGCCAACTTTTCCAGTTTGTTGTTGTTTTACCTGTTGCAACAATTTAGAAAAACCTTTAGTTAAGAAAACTACTGGATCATCACTTACCTCATCTAGATCAGAAATAGCTCCAGCGTCTTCGACAGAGAAAGCTACGGTTTTTCCTTTTGTTTCAGGGCCGCCTAAAATTTCCATCTCATAGGTTTGTAGGCTTCCCATCAGCTGTTGTACTGTTTTCTTTTCCCATCCATCGTGCTCCTAAATAGCTGTAACTTTCATGCGAAACCTTAGAGGGAGTGAGCGAAGAATCTTTTTAACAAGTCTTTCTTGAGTGATTGGCTCGCCTAAGATGCATGCCCTATTAGCTAGTTCTTGCACCCGAGCATGAAAATCCACTATAGTTTCATCATCTTTCATCTTTAGATCTTCAAAGTCTGTTTGAACCATTTGTAGTTTGGATTGTTTAACCGATGCGGTTCCTTCATAGGTAGTTTCTAAGACATCCCAAGCTTCTTCAGCCGAATCACACCCTGCAACAATGGTAAATTGACTCTCATGCATTAAAGAAAAGATAGTATCTAACGCTTTATGATTGTAGCTTGCGGTGGTCATCTCAGTCTCTGTCCATTCTGCCTCTAGTTTGAGGACTGGAGGATCTCCTGTATTGTCTCCATCTTTGGTAGGATGAGACCAACCAGGCAACCAGTAAGAACAGCCCTCTAGACCCTCTCTCCTTGAGCTCGTAGACGCATTTTGGTGCGGGCCTTCCAGTACGCATAGTTGTCACGTGTTAGTTCAGGAGGTGCTCTATGTCGTTCCATGCTGTAAGACTCAATGCACAGTGAGCAGCAAATAAACCAGATAAATAGAAAGCAAACCAGATACTGAGATCTTGAGTTCAAAAAACACGTGATAGCCAGATCGGTTAGACTAGTGACTTAAGTCCCCGAGCTCTTTACCAATTGAAAAAGCATGTGCGTCTTGAATTCAGGATTTAGCTTAAGAATTTAATTTTATTTCAATTATAAAGCTGGACTAGATGCAATCATTTTCTAGGTAAATAAAGAACATAAAATAGATAGCAGTAAAAGAAAGCATGCACCAGGAAATGTTCACGCAGTTCGGAGCCTCACTCCTACGTCTGCGGGGCCACTCACATCAACCCAAATCCACTATGATAAAAAGGATTACAAGAGGAGAGTTAATTACACACTAAAGTATAACCTATAACTACTCCAGAGCCTACTCCAGTGGATCCGATGTGCAGGCGATCTTCATAGCTTCATGAACTGATTTAGGACCTTTCTTCACACTCAACAATACAGAATATATTTGGAATGAATAACCAAGGACTTTCAGCGCACAAGTATGTGAAAGAGTGTATTCAGAATGCTAACCAAAGTAGCATTTTATATAGGTAGTAAAGGATCCTTCGATTTACAATTTAAGCCCTCTTTCCATCCTTGATTTCGGCTGCTCCAGTAGATTTCGATCTCCTCTTTGATAGGGTCTTGAATAAAAGATTTGAAGAAGCTTCATACCTCCTGGATTACTTTAATTTCTTGCGCTGATCCAGTTAACTACTCCAGACGTTATGACTAATCCAGCAACTAATCCAGAACTACTTTGACAACTAATCTAAGCCAATATTAAGAGGTTTAAACGTGCAATATTTTTTACACTTACAACTACTTTTGGTTTGAATTTTTCTAAATCTTCTTAATTCTTTTTTAGGTAACATTGTCATTGTCTTCATCATCAGTACTTGTCCTCTTCTTTTTATTGGTAGTTTGTCATGTGCAATTGGTTACTGGTGGCAGCATAGAGGGCAACGTCATGCAATGAGATTACAGTGTAGGATGTTTTAGATTTGCATTGTTGTGTATATGACTAGGATCATAGTTGTATTATGGACTCTTTACTATGAACTGTGAAGTAATCCATAGATATTACTGGGTATTTCCTGCTTCAATTTCTTGGATTATTTGAATATCCTCTTTGTTAACAAATCCTCTCAAAGTAGATAATATGATTGATTTCAAATTGTTTTGTATTTTTTTCTGTGGTTTTAATAAAATACTTGGTAAATAACTATATAACATATTTTGTTTTATAACTTTGATATTTTGTATTATAACTTTGATATAAATATATAACATTTTTTTCCATAGTCTTAGTATGTTGTATTATAACTTTGAAAAAAAAAAAAAAAACTTAACCTAAATTTGTTTTTTTAAAAAATGCAACAAAATGATTTTCAAGGTTCCTGTCTTCCTAATTTATAACATTTGATACTCAATATTGAATGCTATGTATTTAGTTGGACTATTGTCATCGTCGTCTGAACTTTCGAGACACTCTCACTAGCCTGCACTCTACCATTTTAGAAAGTACACTCCATCTTCTTCCAAATTAAAAGTTCAAATAGAAACATCTGAGAAAACTTATGGAGGAAACAAAGCACGAGAAAAACCTAGATCAGAACTTATTAATATGGGTCAATTTCACAGCTGTTTCCGGCAACATTCATAGCGTGAAATGACATTACAGGTAAATGTCCGTTTGAAAACCCGGAAAATGACTTTTGTTTTCCGAGTTTTCAGTGTTTGGATGCAGTAGGAAAATCCTGTCAACATAAAACAATTTTCGTTGACTGGGGAAAATGTAGGCATTTTTGCGGAAAATGACTTACGCCAACACTCGAAAACATGGTTGCCTTCACTGCCGTCGTTGCCTTTGATTCCTCAGTTTTAATCCATTGTTATATTTTCTAGAATGCAACCAAACATTGGAAAGGAAAATGTTTTCCGGAAATGAGTTATTTTCCGGAAAACATTTTTTAGAAGTCATTTTCTTGCTTTCCAAACGGACCCTAAAATGCATACAATCCAGTGAGTTTTATTTAATTTTTTAAAAAATACACCACCAATAATCTTAGATGAAAATCCTAAGTGTTTATTTTGCAGATATAAACAACCCATACGTCAAAGGGGAATTCGAACTAAAGAATAGCCTTGCAAATTCTGGAGTTGCACATGCAGAACTAGGAAAGCAGCAAAAATTCTTTTGGTAGTGTAATAAGATGGATCTGCTAAAAGATAAGTATAATTTTTGTTGGAAAAATTAGCTTAAAATGGCATAAAATGACATATTAAGTGGCTATTTTGTTGTACAATTATCAGTGGGGTCCACTTCCGATTTAGGTCGGGTCAAAGTGGATTCGGGTTCTTCGTAGTAAGACGAAGAGATTGATATATTGTACGCTCAAAACGGATAATGGGTGAATGAGATATTCATTCTCAAAGTAGACCCATTTAAGTTGGGAAATGAAGGGAAAATGTAGGACTTTGTCCCACATTGGTTTGGAAACAAGATTTGCACCCCTTATATACATGAGCCCTTTTCAAGCTTGTAGAATTGTATAGCATAGAGGCTCTCTCGCACGAGGGGGGGTGCGAATCAAAATCCAACTAGAGGATATCAAAAAGGCTTGATTCAAGCCCGAGCTCGCGTGCGGTTGATTCAAGCCCGAGCTCGCGTGCGCCGGCACCTGAGGGCACGAATGTCGTCCGGAAATTGGCTGGCTTTGCAGGCTAAGTTATGCCAAACTTCGGTATCATTTTCCATCTGTTATTGCACCATAGCACGAGAGGTGTACTCTCGTGTGGTGTACCACAGCACGAGAGTACACTCTCGTGCACCCCAACGGTCTGAAACCCGAAAGTGCAGAAGATTAAACTCATCTGTTACGGATTAATACTGTTTTAATTCCAATTTTTAAATTCTGAGTTTAATCCTACTTAGTGGTGACCGTTACAGGTGTTACACCACCAAATTAATGGCCATGTTGAATGCTATCACTCCAACATCCCTATATAAAGAGAGGTAGAAGCAGTAGCATTTTACACAGTGAGAAACAAAGGAATTCCAGTAGCTTTTCATCTCAAAACTCTGGTTCTACTCTCTTCTTTAGCCAACCAGTGTTCTAAGCTTTACTTTGTTTGCCAGGTTCCTTGTTTAGGTGCTTAAACAAGGAATCGTAGCACGTTTTATCCTGGGAAACCTAGGCTACAACGCTCCTAGCACTTGTGGGAGGTAGCAAATAAGGTTTTAAGGAAAAGAACTTCGTGTTCGAACTCGTGCTAAACCTATACCCAAACACTTAACCTTTTCCTTCCCAGTTTTTCTGCTTTCCCATATAATATTAATCTTTTCGTAGGATTATTATTTTTGGGAATTTTCCACCATATTACCCAACAATCTTAAAACCTTATTTCCGTTTCCCGTTGGTTGTTAATCTCTAATTTCCTAGAAGAAATGGAGAATCCTGTTTTGCCAGCTCTCGGGGAGGAGAATGTTGTTGAGAACAACAGTGGTGGGAATGGCAATAATGTTGCTAATTCCCAAGCTACACCAGTGAACGTTGGTTCACAAGATGGTGGGAGCACCGAGGGATATACTCCCATGACTCGGGTACCTACGGTACCGAGTGGTTTAGCCGAAAGACCGGAGAAATTCACCGGTATTGGATCGAATTTCAAAATGTGGCAACAAAAGATGTTTTTCCACCTAGCAACTCTCGGCTTGGCGAGATTTTTGACCGAGAAGGTTCCCGAACTAAGGGAACAGGATGCCCAATCCGTGATGGCAGTTGGCTATTGGAAGGATTCGGACTTCCTATGCCGAAACTACATCCTAAATGGATTGTGTGATGCGTTATACGATGTATATTGCAAGATTGGCACAGCGAAAGCGCTGTAGGAAGCTTTGGATCATAAATACCGAAGTGAGGATGCCGGCGCAAAGAAATTTGTGGTTGGCCGATTCCTTGACTTCAAAATGGTTGATTCCAAAACCGGGCTAAGTCAGGTTGAAGATTTACAACTAATCTTTGATGAAATCTGTGACGAAGGCATGACGCTGAGTGAAGCCTTCCTAGTGGGATCTGTTATCCACTTGCTGCCTCCAGGGTGGAAGGACTTCAAGAATTACCTTAAGCATAAGCGAAAGGAAATGAACCTGGAGGACCTGATCCAGCGACTCCGAATTGAGGAGGGGAACAGGACGAATGATGGTAGAAATTCTGTCACTGTTGGCGCTAAGGCCAATGTTGTGGAGCATGCTAAAGGCTCCAAGAAGAACAAGAAGGACAAGCAAAAGCTAGGTCCGAAAGGAGGCATTACCAAGAAGAAATTTCATGGAAAATGCTTCAATTGTGGCAAGACTGGCCACAAGTCTTCTGAGTGCAAAGTTCCAAAGAAGAAGAACAAGAGTTCTGAAGCCAACATGGTTGAGGAAAGCAATCAGAAGGAGGTCGAGATTAGCCTTTCGGCTATGGTGACCGAGGTGAACCTCGTGGACTCTAACCCACGAGAGTGGTTCATCGATACTGGTGCAACAAGGCATTTGTGTTGCAACCGAGAGATGTTCAATACCTTTGAGACCGTTGAGGGCGAGAAGGTTTGGATGGGAAACTCTGCTCAGTCTGCTGTGGAAGGCGTGGGCAAGGTGGTTCTGAAGATGACTTCCGGGAAGGAACTGACGTTGAACAACGTGCTGTGTGATCCAGAGGTGAGGAAGAATCTGGTGTCTGGCTCACTGTTGAACAAGCATGGCTTTCGCATGGTGTTCGAGTCAGACAAGGTTGTTTTGTCTAAGTTAGGAATGTTTGTAGGCAAAGGTTATGTAACTGATGGGCTTTTTAAGCTCAATGTAATGCCTATTATCATGAATAAGAGCAAAGTTAATTCCGTTTACTTGCTTGAGTCTTCCAATTTGTGGCATGGTAGACTAGGTCACGTTAATTATAATTCTATACGTAGATTAATTAACATGGACCATATTCCTAATTTTCAAATTAACACAAATAACAAATGTGAAATTTGTGTTGAGGCAAAATTAACGAAAGTACCTTTCAAATCGGTTGAAAGGGAAACTGAACCACTAGAATTAATCCATAGTGATTTATGCGATTTTAGATCGATACAAACGAGAGGTGGTAATAAATATTTTATCACATTTATCGACGATAGCACACGTTATTGCTATGTGTATTTGCTTAAAAGCAAAGACGAAGCCTTGGAAAAATTCATTCTTTATAAGAATGAAGTTGAAAACCAACTTAATCGTAAGATTAAGAAAGTTAGAAGCGATCGAGGTGGTGAGTACGAAGCACCTATTGGTGACTTCTGTGCGAGTGTAGGTATAATACACGAGCGTACTGCACCTTACTCACCTCAATCGAACGGTGTTGCCGAACGAAAGAATCGTACATTGAAAGATATGATGAATGCGATGCTTATAAGTTCACGCCTACCTCAAGACGCGTGGGGTGAGGCTATTTTGACAAGTAATTACATTTTAAATAAGGTACCCCACAAGAAGCTTGATAAGACTCCTTATGAGCTGTGGAACGGTAGGAAACCTTCCTACCAGTACCTGAAAGTGTGGGGGTGTCTTGCCAAAGTTTTGGTGCCAACACCTAAGAAAGTAAAGATAGGTCCTAAGACGGTTGACTGTATCTTTATTGGCTATGCACATAATAGTAGTGCTTATCGGTTCTTAGTACGCGAGTCCCATAATCCGGACGTACACGAGAACACGATAATAGAATCAAGGAATGCATCTTTCTTTGAACATGTATTTCCTTGTAGGTCCAATGAGGGACCGAGTTCGTCAAAACGAACGTTTGACGAAGCTATGGATAATGATAGTGGGGAATCCGAGAGAGAACCCGAGCTCGAGCCAAGACGCAGTAAGCGGGCGAGAGTTGGAAAATTATTTGGTCCTGATTTTCTAACTTACTTGTTGGAGTACGATTCGAGTACTCTAACTTGTTTATTAGAAAATGAACCCGATTTTCTATCTTGTTTGATAGAAAACGAGCCTCGAATGTACGGAGAAGCCCTGACTTCTACAGAAGGACCAATGTGGAAAGAGGCTATTAAAAGTGAAGTGGATTCTATTTTACAGAATCACACTTGGGAACTTGTTGATCTTCCTCCGGGTAGTAAACCCTTAGGATCCAAGTGGGTCTTTAAAAGGAGATGAAACCCGATGGTTCCATCGAGAAGTATAAGGCTAGGCTTGTAATCAAGGGTTACAGGCAATGCGAGGGCCTCGAATACTTCGACACGTATTCTCCCGTGATGAGAATAAATTCCATTAGAATGATACTTGCTATAGCCGCGCTGCGGAATTTGGAAGTTCATCAAATGGACGTTAAAATCGCTTTCCTAAATGGCGAACTAGATGAGGAAATCTATATGGAACAACCCGAAGGGTTTGTGGTTCCGGGCCAAGAAAGGAAAGTGTGTAAGTTGGTTAAATCACTGTATGGTTTAAAACAAGCGCCTAAGCAATGGCACGAGAAGTTTGACCATGCGATGTTGACTAATGGGTTTAAAATAAACGAAAGTGACAAATGTGTCTACGTTAAAGAAACGATAGACGGTTATGTCATTCTTTGTTTATACGTAGATGACATGCTCATCGTTGGTAGTAACGATCGAATGATCAAGTCTACCAAAAACATGTTAAATGCGAGATTTGACAAGAAGGATATGGGTTTGGCTGATTTAATCCTCGGGATTAGAATCATTAGAAGACCTGCTGGTCTGGTGTTAAGCCAATCACATTATATTGATAAAATCCTTGAAAATTTTAACAAGGATAATCATCAAGGGACTAGGACGCCATTAGATCGAAGCGTTCATCTAACCAAGAACCACGGAGAGTGTATTTCTCAAGTAGAATATGCTCGGGTTATTGGTAGTTTGATGTATCTAATGAGCTGTACTAGGCCGGATATTGCCTTTGCGGTTAGTAAACTCAGTAGATATACGAGTAACCTCGGTGCCATGCACTGGACGGCAATAGTGAAGGTTCTGAAATACTTAAGGTATACTCGAGACCTTGGACTGCACTATGGGAGATATCCTGCTATACTTGAAGGGTATAGCGACGCTAGCTGGATATCCGATATTAAGGACTCCAAGTCCACGAGTGGCTACGTGTTTACACTAGCCGGTGCAGCCGTTGCATGGAAATCCTCTAAACAGACCGTGATAGCTAGATCCACGATGGAATCTAAGCTGATAGCCTTAGAAAAATGTTGTGAAGAGGCTGAATGGCTACGCCATTTTTTAGAGGATATTCCTAATTGGGAAATGCATGTACCTCCAATGTGTGTGCATTGTGATAGTCAAGCTGCAATTGGGAGAGTACAGAATCACATGTATAATGGTAAGTCTAGACATGTGCGTCGTAGACAATACCATTAGACAACTTCTCACAACTGGTGTTGTCTTGATTGACTACGTAAAGTCAGAAGACAACATAGCGGATCCGCTAACCAAAGGGTTATGTAGAGTAGCTGTGGAGAAGTTGAGACGAGGAATGGGTCTAAAGCCCTTGGTATAAGTTCTATAGTGGACACCCAACCTAGCTGGCACCTAGGTTCAATGGGACAACTAAATTATGGAATGGAGCGTGTCACTGTGGGGGTCTCGGATTCCCTACCACTCCTCGTTAGAAACAGTGGCTCCCGCACAAGGTTAGCATGTTAAATGCTTTAGTGATTCGAATGTCGGTTGACATATGTGAGTATGCCGGATACTCGGGAAAGAATCACCCATGTGAGAGAGAAGTGAGGGTCGCTTCAAAGGAGAATTGACGGGCACAATTCTTCACAAACTCTTGCAGAACCAGGAATGGTGACCCACGACCAAAATGGGCACAATCATGAGAACAAAGCATGGTTGGGAGGTTCCTGTGTGAGATATGTCATCGTCTACACAAACGGCAGTTGGTTCAAAGACATCGCGTTCTACCGTACAGTCAGTAGAGTAAATGTATCTTCACGAGGGAAGGTTCAAAGGGTGTGACCCTACCTATCCTATGCAGGGATCGACCGTTGAACACAGTTGTTTCGGTTTTAAAACTACCCCGAAAATCAATTTTCATTCATGTGGGGGATTGTTGGAAAAATTAGCTTAAAATGGCATAAAATGCCATATTAAGTGGCTATTTTGTGGTACAATTATCAGTGGGGTCTACTTCCGATTTGGGTCGGGTCAAAGTGGATCCGGGTTCTTCCAACTAGAGGACATCAAAAAGGCTTGATTCAAGCCCGAGCTCGCGTGCGCCGGCACATGAGGGCACGAATGTCGTCCGGAACTTGTTATGCCAAACTTCGGTATCATTTTCCATCTGTTATTACACCATAGCACGAGAGGTGTACTCTCGTGTGGTGTACCACAGCACGAGAGTGTGTACGTGTACTCTCGTGCACCCCAACGGTCTGAAACCCGAAAGTGCAGAAGATTAAACTCATCTGTTACGGATTAATACTGTTTTAATTCCAATTTTTAAATTCTGAGTTTAATCCTACTTAGTGGTGACCGTTACAGGTGTTACACCACCAAATTAATGGCCATGTTGAATGCTATCACTCCAACATCCCTATATAAAGAGAGGTAGAAGCAGTAGCATTTTACACAGTGAGAAACAAAGGAATTCCAGTAGCTTTTCATCTCAAAACTCTGCTTCTACTCTCTTCTTTAGCCAACCAGTGTTCTAAGCTTTGCTTTGTTTACCGGGTTCCTTGTTTAGGTGCTTAAACAAGGAATCGTAGCACGTTTTATCCTGGGAAACCTAGGCTACAACGCTCCTAGCACTTGTGGGAGGTAGCAAATAAGGTTTTAAAGAAAAGAACTTCGTGTTCGAACTCGTGCTAAACCTATACCCAAACACTCAACCTTTTCCTTCCCAGTTTTTCTGCTTTCCCATATAATATTAATCTTTTCGTAGGATTATTATTTTTGGGAATTTTCCACCATATTACCCAACAATTTTAACTAAGGGCCTGTTTGGTAAATGGTTGTTAGTTGATAGCTGTTAACTGATAGCTGATTGGGTTAATTAGAGGGTATAACTAGTTGATAACATTAGCTGATTGTAGAAAAGTGTTTGGTAACTTAGCTGTTAGGTGATAGCTGTTTGGTATAATTTCTTTTCTCAAAAAGTTAATTGAAAAAGTTGTTTTGAGTAGTTTTTTCAATTTTAGCATTTTGTAGTACAAAAAACTAATTAACCAAACACCTATACTAATTTTTAAACCAAGTCAAACAACTAATAGTGGTCAAATAAGTCAAAATTGACCTATAGGCTAACTATTTTACCAAACAGGACCAAGATCTATTTTACTCTACTTATAATAGTAATTATTGTTTAGTCCAAGACTTATAATCCATTTCCTCTGTTTTGTGTATCTAATTTTTCTTTTTACTTTTGTCAAAAAAAAAAAATGTGATTACAGTGTATTCGAATATGAAATCTATGAATATATACTACTAAATATTATGTTTCTGCCTTTAATTTGAGATTCACTGTCAGAACCATCCAAATAAGTGTTTAATTTATTTATTCCATTATTCTTTTAACTATGCCATTAGATTTGAATTCTCAGATGGGATATTTTAAACCGTAGAGCCATATATCAAAATTAATAATTAGTTATAGTATACTGATTATGAACATAATACTGTCATTTCCACTATGAATATATGAGCAGTACATTGTTTTTCATAATTAAGTGTTATATGCTTTTATTGAATTATTGTTTTAGATATGTTATTATAGTTGGATTGTTACTTGGGATATTACATTAGTCCAATATTCATAAGTTTTTTTTTTTTTGGTACAAACAAAAGGAATATATGGGCAGTTCAAATGAGGCTGGAAATGTTCAATTAAGGCATCAAAAGGTATATCTCACTGCTTGTACTAAATACTTTAATCCACAATATGTTGCATAATTGCATTATGATGTTATTGTTTAAATAATAATTTTTCAAAATCAAAGAATATAATACAGGTAACAAATACAATTGCAATAGATTTAGAAACTCTTATACTAAAAGCATCCAGGTATTCAATAATTAGATAAACACACATTAATGCTAATTAACAAAGAGTAAATACCCAAAATGATCCCTCAACTATAGCTAAATTCACAAATTGGTCATCGACTTTCAATTTCAACCAATTAAGTCCTTAACTTTGTAATTTTAACACGATTTGGTTCTTCGAACACTTTTGCATTAACGCTGGCGCCCTCGCCGTCATCGACGATCTCCAGAAACACCCGCAGCTCTCACCGGAGCACATGGAGGCCTCCAGGATGACGCTACACCGGTTCGGAAACACGTTGTCTTCTTCACTCTGGTACGAACTCAACTACATTGAATCCAAAGGGAGGATGAAGAAAGGCGACAGGATTTGATAGATTGCTTTCGACGGTGGATTCAAATGTAACAGTGGGGTCTGAAAATGCAACCGGAACCTTAAAAAATCGACGATGGACCATGAAATTACATATATATCCTCAAAAATCACAGTCAACAAACGGTCAAATAGACGGAGGACCAAATCGTGTTAAAATTACAAAGTTAAGGACTTAATTAGTTAAAATTGAAAGTTAAAGACCAATTTGTGAATTTAGCTATAGTCGAGGTACCATTTTAGGTATTTACTCATTAACAAAAATATATTAAAAATTTATGCCTAAAATAGTCAGAAGCAGAAATGCAGTTCATCCAAAAAACATCAACACTTGTGAAATTCGCAATTAACCGTCCAAAGACAACACCAAAAAGACCCAACCTTCAAATTCCATTACATTTTCTCCTTAGCTTCTTTATCAACTCAGTCATAACCTTTTTAGGAACTTCAATCTCTGTGAATTGATCCCATGAAGAACACTTGCCTTTGAGTTGTCCATTATTGTCCATTTTCTGCGCAGAAGATGAAAGTCCCGAAGGATCAATAAGAGCTGAGGTGGATGAAGTTAGAGACCGTCTCCATCAACAAATTTGTTGTTGGATACGGTCTCGATCTAACTTCATCCAGCTCAGCCCTTATAGACCCTTCAATTCGGGACTTTCATCTTCTGTACAGAAAATGGACAACTGATCCTTGTTGAAATCCAGAATGTATGAACCTGAGAACGTACAACAAGTAGAGAAAAAGGAAGAGCAGAACAGAATTGCAAGGGGGAATTGAAGAAGAAGAAGAAGAAGAAGAAGAAGAAGAAAGCAGAAATTTCACAACGGAGAAGAAGAAGAAGTGCAGATCGAGAGGGCAGAGAGAGAATTGAAAAGGTTGCTGCCCAGTGACATGCCAATTTTAAGAAAAACAAAGACTTGTGTAAGATCGTATCACATATACTTGTCCACGAGATGAGTCGGTTCAAGATGAAAATCTAATATTTATATACTGAAAAATATAATATTAATTAAGAATAATAAATTGTTTATTACTTACAAGCATGGTGAATCTAGAGGGAGGCAATGGAGGCAATTGTCCCCTCTCACCCCACCCCCATACGGCCATACCCTTTATACACCACTAATGATGTATTTCCAAACACTGTGTGGTGCTTTTATTCATACTTAATTGTCCGTTTTTGGTTATGCGAACCTAATTTGTACATGTTTTTTGTTGTGCATTTCCTAACATGGATGCAAATATGGTGTATATTTGTATAACTATTGGTGTAGCCACACTGATCGCACAGGAAGGCATGATCGCACCTGAACTCGACTATATATATATATATATATAATTGTCATATAAGCATGGTAACATCCAAGTAAGAGAACAAATCATTTGGATGTTATTGCACGATTTTAACTTTTTCAATAGATTAATTGTGTTTTCAAAAAATAGATTAATTGTATTTTTATTTTAACGTACGTCTAAAAACTTTATTGCGCAACATGTGAGCTAATACATCCATCACCGGATTCAATCCTGTGGCCTTCTATTGAGAAGAACCACGGTATTATCTGAGCACAAAGTGCTTGGCTGCATGCTGATATTTGATTGGTGAATTATTGTCAACTTTTGTCTCTCAAATATTTGTACAATACTATTTACAATAAACATAAATTTATTACTTTTTCACTTATCAACATATTTTTTGAGGTTTTTAACCAATTAAATTATATTTGAGAACTAAATAAAGACAACTCATCCATATATATATATATATATATATATATATATATATATATATATATATATATATATATATATATATATATTATTTATTTATTTATTTATTTATTTATGGTCCGGTTCAGGTGAAAACCACTACTTGAGTGTAAACATGTGAACTCCTATGCACCGTTGAGATGTGAGATTGGACGATCGAGATTTAAGGAGAAGTGCAGTGGTCATTGAAGTCTTGTCTATCAATGCCTTTTTTCTTTTAAAAATACATTAAGTTTTCAGCTTACACTAAACGACTAATCTTAAGTTCCAAAATTCTTACTAAAAAGCGATGAAGGAGGTAAATCGCAAGTCGCCTACTCAATCTTTAACTTCCACCTCTCCCTATACACTCTGCACACAAAGAATCTTCATCATCTCTTATCAATTTTTTAAACTTCAATTCAGGTGTCCCAATAACCACATTTCTTCACGGGTATCAATGCCTTTGTTGTTTGTACTTGTATGGAGTGAGATAAGAGGGTTTTTTTTGTTATCATTTTCTCATTGCCAAAAATAGAAATGCATAAAATTTTAAACCTCTTCCAATTCTTATTATTTTAAAAGGTACTAGGAAGAGGACATCTTCGAATACAGTTGTGCTGTGGGGCTTCAATCTGGACCACCCCGACCTGGTTAACGACCTTATTCCTATTACCATTGGTTTAGAGTGGAAGAATTGGAGTGGTGTCTGGGTATGAAGACGTGATTCCCAATACAAAAGCCTTGAACTCAGTTACCATCTTTAACGAAAAGTGACCAAACTACTTGATGGGATTTAAATTTTGATTTCAAAAGGTGAAACGCTTACATGTAGTTTAAATAGTGTTGGTCCCGGTAAGGTTGAAAGAGAGTCTAGAGGGAGGGTGAATAGACTCTAATTGATTTTTCAAAGTGACTCCTTTCGGAGTGATGCATAGGCGGAATAAAATGTTTCGTTTTAAGTTCACTATGCACAGTTTCGTTATGAATTCTTAATGTTTGGTCAATAGGATATGCAATGCACGAAACATAAAGAGCAGTAAATAAAGAGATATGGAGAGAGAGAATTTTATAGTGGTTCGGATGTAAACGAAGCCTACTCCACTCTTCTTTTACAACTTGTGAAAGGGTTTGCACTAAAACTCCTAGTACAAACTACTTCAAACTAGCTTCCTTGATCACTAAGCCGGACAGCTACTTGGTAGGTTTTTCAATTGCTCGAGTTTACTCCGCCTCTATCAACTTCTTCCTTAGAGTTGAGTGTTGGAAAAAATATGTTGAGTTTCTCCAACAAGTTGAAAAGTCTTTGTCTTGTTGTCTGGATGTGTCTTCACGTGAGAAAAGATGCAAGACTTCTTCAAGTTTGTGAATTGTAAATGATGAATGAGCCTTTTTGAAAACTTTACAAACGCAACACGCTGGTTATGAAAAGCTTTTGAGATGAGGATGTTTGAAGAACTTTTCTTAGGATCGCAACAGTTGAACAACCAACGCCTTCTTCAATGGCGAAGAGAGGTATTTATAGGTGGGCAAAATTCATCCGTTGGAGGGAGATGAAGATTTCGAACCTATTAGCCAGCGTGTATTAACTAGTGGGCAAAGCATTTAATAAGGCTGTACTGTGTAGCCATTGGTGACAAAAAGCAACATAGCTTTTTGTCCTTTTAACTAACAAGAGAGTACCAGTCATTTAATGCTCCTTGGTTTTTGTGAATATCATTCCTAGGACACCTTATGTCTAGGATGATTGCCCAACTAGGAGACATATATAGAGAGTTAATACCCAAAATCGTCCTCGACTATAGTGGTTTTTCTCAATTTCATCCTAAACGACTTTGGTGACCTAATATCGTCCCAGACTTTTGTGTTTCACTCAATTTAGTCCTCCATTTGTTATTCCGTCAAATTGGTGTTAAATAAAGGGACAATTCAGTAATGTCAATATTGATCTCTCTTTACTTTCAACTTGTGAAGTGCGAAATTCCTCTTTCTTGTACGAATTACACCCAGAATTACTCCCGGACCTGCAAATCAAATTTTATATTCGCAGTTTTAGGAGTAATTCTGGGAGTAATTCGTAATAAAAAAAAGGATTTCGCAGTTCACATGTCTATGAGTAAAGAGATGCCAATATTAAAATTACTGAATTGTCTATTTATTTAACACCAAATGGACAAAATAACAAATGAATGACTAAATTGAGCAAAAACACAAAAGTCTGGGACTAAATTGAGCGAAACACAAAAGTCTGGGACGATATTAGGTCACCAAAGTCGTTTAGGACGAAATTGAGAAAAATCACTATAGTCGAGGACGATTTTGGGTATTAACTCCATATATAGACAACATTATTATTGTTTCACTTAATGAAGGTTGTCTTTACAAATCTGACTTAGACTTGTTGTCTCGGAGAGGTTATTTCGAAAAATAGTCCTTATCTTTCGTCCTTCCTTGTCATTCAATGAATGTCCGAGAGTTAGACCCTTCCATCTTTTGGTCAGAGTTGATCTCTCGTTCTTCTCTTTATCTTCATGCCTTCAAGTAGACCTACCATGCTAGTCTTAACTAAGATTCGTGCAGATGATACATTGAATTATAATGACTTTCATTTGCAACGGAAGTTCTAAAACAAAATAAAAATAGGGGTCTACAATCCTAGCAAGCTTGGTATCATCAAAATCTAATTACACTTGTTCCTAACAAATAGGATAAAAAGAAAAAATATATATAAATACACGTGACGTTCAATCAGCGCAAATATATTGTTAACCCGTTAAAAATGCTAAATACTCTTTTTTTTTTTCTCCGGGTTCGTGATGAATTTGAAGTTTATTCGAGTTCGGTGACTTAATTGTTCGTTATCACCAAAATAGTTTAATGACTTATTTGTACCTTTTTCTCCGAAGAATAAGCTAGCTTATATCGTAAAGCACCTAACTATATTGAAGTTAGGGTGAACCTTGGGATATGCTTTTATTAATTTTTTAAATTTTGTTTTCCTTTTCTTGGCTTTATTAATTAATAGTGGGATTTTCTTTTGGATATATATATATATATATATATATATATATATATATATATATATATATTTACATTCAAATGAGAACACTCATTTATATATATGAGAACATGATCGGGAACATTTTTGGGCCTTTGGATCATGATTTTGGATGGTTCAAACTTACCATTATTTTTGGTATTCTTGTTTTCATAATTAATTCACATGGATAAAATTGGAATTGTGTGTATTTAAAATTGTATTAATTTGTAATATTTATCTCTTTACTTGATTTTAGAAATTTTAATTACAAGGACTTGAGCGCAAGCATATATATATATATATATATATATATATATATATATATATATATATATATATATATATATATATACTAGTTTTTTACGCGCATTGCGCGATTGGGATAATGCCCAATGTTTGTTTTTTTTTTTTTTTTAAAATAAGTACTTTAAAGTATATTAAGGCAAGATTATATTGAAATTGTTCATGCATAGATAATTGAAGGTTGAATTTGCGTATTTAAATAGGTAATTCTTCTCCCAAAGGTTGAGTCCCCAACCCCAAGGGTCCCCACACTCCGACCCGACAGAGCATTGTGGGAAGTTGTAAATCACGGTGACTCAATGATTTAGCAGACAGGACCAAATGCCGGTGCGCACAAGCAATCTGCCCACTTTGGACATAATTCCCGCACTGTCGCCGCCGAGGTTCAAACCTTGGTCTCTTCTCCCAAATACTGCCCACTAAATTAACCATTGAGCTAAGCCCGTGCAGGTTAAATAGGTAATTCTAAGTTTACAAATGCAAGATAATATATTCAAGATTGATTATAATTGTCAATAAAATAATTGTATAGGTATGGTTGAAACCAAATACGGGACATAAGGGAGAACAAATAAAAATTAGGGCATAAAATATTAAATATATACTAATATTGTTTGAGGAGATTTCGACATTAGGATTTGTGGTTATGTTTTATTAAGACTTTAATATTAGAATTAGATTGATGGTGTAGTTATAATTCTATATTAGACTTTAATATTAGAATTAGACTAACGGTGAATTAACGGTATTTAACGGAAAAGTTGAATGGATAATCATATAATTAAGGATAAATTAGAAAAACTTAAAAGAAAAAAATTAAAACCTGAACAATCTGAACCATTCATTTGATTTAATAATTTGGCGGTCATTTTTTCTACCCAATGTTAATAATTAAATAAATTCGTTGGTCAAATCCGCTAATATAATCCGCTAACACTAACCGCTAACTGCTGATTGTCAAACAATGACATTGTAAGGTAGTTCTCACTTCAATTTGTTGTGTGATTTGAATACTCTCTTTGTCACAAAATCTCTCTAGTTAATATGGTTGGCTTTATTAATTATATTTTTTTTAATTTTTTCATGGTATTAATAAAATACTTGGTAAATAAATAAATAGCATTATTTTGTATTATAACTTTGATATTTAATTAGAAAAATAGTGCACAAAAAAAGATAATAGACAATGTAGTGAATATAATCAATTGATGAATTTGAATGTAAAAATTTTTACATTTTGAGAAAAATAAGGACAATATAACTAATGAAAATATTTATCTTAATTAATTTGTTGATAATGAATAATTTTTTTTCACTGAAATAAGACATTGTAAGGACAATGTAGCGAATATAATCAATTAATAAATTTGAATATAAAGAATTTTTATATTGTAGAAAAATAAAGACAATATAACTAATAAAATTATTTCTCTTATTTAATTTATTGATAATCAATATTTTTTTTTTTTTGAATAAAGGAATTGTGGACACATAATTCTAAATTAAAGAAATGCATATCTATAATTTTTTGTTGTAGCTACTAAATTATTATTTATATAATTTAATAAGAGTAAAATAGAGTACTAATTATGTCAACTTTGTTTGGGATGAGGTTCGAACCTAAGACCTTTTTTTTTATTGAAATCAATGAGTAAGTTAACGGTGAACTAACGGCAATTCTTAAAATTTTAACGGAATTAGTAACGGTGTGTGGGTATTTTAGGAAATTTTAATGTAAAATTTATATCTTATCAATCTTTTAATCAATCTGAGCCATTCATTTGATTAAAATTTGTGACCGCCATTTTTTCTACCCATTATAGGCCTAACTCTCTTGGGCTCTTATTAGTATAGTATATATATATATATATATATATATATATATATATATATATATATATATATATATTTGACTATCCAACTTTTTCTTTTTGAAAGGGACTAATCCAACATAAACTCATTATCATTAATAAATATTTGATTCGTCTTTATATTAACTTTTCGTACTCACTTTTTGTCCCTACTATACTTCTGTCTTTTTCTGTCTTTAATTTGTGATTTTGAGTTTCGTCCCCATCCATCAAATTTTGGAATATTAATTTAAATTAAAGAAATAAATATCAATTAATTATTTTTAAAAAAATATTGCCAACAAAATAATTAATAAATTTTATTTGATAAAAGAGTGGCAAGCAAAATTATTATTGTATATATTTTATGTTATGTGAAAAATTATAAAGTATCAATTGACATCAATCGCTATATAAGGTATCATTAAAAATTATTATTGGTCCTAAAGTGGGGAACAAGTCTTCAAGATTTTCACACTACTACACAGTGAGTAAGCAAGTTTATAGGTGATCATAATAAAGTGATGAAAATGGAGTAGATGCAGGGAATCGATCCCTATACCTCTCGCATGCTAAGCGAGCGCTCTACCATTTGAGTTACATCTCCAAGGATCAATGACTGGAATATGCGGTCAAAGGCTGCTATTTCCATAAATGTGTCGCCTTTTTTTTTTTTTGACATGAATGTGCAAAACTCAGTCGGGAGTTGCGTTTTTGGTTGTGTCTCGGCCCTTTTTTTTTTTCTGTATTTACGTAAAACGTAACTACGAGTTGCGTTTACGTATTCGTATACGTATAACGCATTACCGGAACGCGTTTTAGAAGGAGATACGGTATCGCTGAAAACGTAACTTACTATTGCATTTTACGTATTATACGTAAAACGCAATAGTGACTTGCGTTTACTGGTTTTGTACACCGGCGCTCTCCGGCGACTTGCGAAAACAACAAAACGCAATACGCACATGCGTTTATAGTCGAATATGTAAAACGCAAATTGTATTTGCGTTTTGTAATTTTCCGGGGATTTTTCCGGCCAATGTCCGGAACGCAACTGTCTTCTGCTGCATAGTGTTTTTGTGAAGTAATGTTAGTATCAGTAGTAGAGTAATAAGTATTAAAAAAGGCGTATTTGGTAACAAGAGATGTGTTAGCTTAGTTGGTTGAACTTGTGTTTGAATATGTTATTGGCCAGGGTTTGAATCCTCTCATATCTGTTGAAGTTTGATCAGTTGGCTGAGCATGCGTTTGGCTAGGGCTCAATTCCTCTCACATGTGTTGAATGTGAAATCTAATTTCTAAAAATTGTAAGGACGTAGTACTTTGAATCTAATTTGAGTGTTGACGGCAAAAAATAAAATTACAGAATTATGTAAAAAGGCTTGTTGTGCACCCGCAAAAAAAATACAATTGATATTCATCGTATACCCATACATTAAAAGTACAGTGAGTGAAGTGGATGTTGGTCTCTTTTAAGTTTTGGAGGGCTAGACCCACAATTGGTCCAATTGGCCAGACGGAAGTCTAAGTTGCTCTGGTGTACTACCTCTTTAGGTAGTACATGATCAATCGTCATTGTTATCTGGCCATGCCGGATCGTAGATGGCTCTTCAAGGAAATACGGAGTCCGTAACGGAAGACATTAATCTTCCTTTGAGTAGAGCTCTACGGCGACAAATATGGGCAAGCCCCTTAAACGGAAACTAAAATCGCGAAATTTAGTTGGAATTCTTTTGGCATTGGAGTTAAAATGATAAAATGTTGGGATGTAATATTGGGCATGAGAAAGTTGGTATAAAGAAAACAAACTTCCCATCTCATACAGAATAGAGAAAAGAAGTATTGGTATGTAGGAAAAAAATTTCGGGTTTGATTGTGAATCCGCGAAATGTAGCAGCTATATATATATATATATATATATATATATATATATATATATATATATATATATATATATATATATATAGAAGTTATGGCTTTAATTTTTTTTTAAAAAACAATGTTAAAACGCATGTGGGTCATGCGTTTTGTCGTAGAACGCAGGCCCATGTTGCGTTTTACTCATCCGTCCCATCCCAGTTGGCCAACCCACCAGTTGGCCAAGTTGGCTATCAGTAAGCCCAAGTTGGTCATCAGTAAGCCCAGCAGGCCCATCCCATCCGGCATAAAAAAACGCAATTGGGTATTGCATTTTGCCATAATATGCAAGTCCCAGTTGCGTTTTACTCATCCGTCCCATCCAACTAGTAGTTGGCCATCAGTAAGCCCAGCAGGCCCATCCCATCCGGCATAAGAAAATGCAACTGGGTATTGCGTTTTGCCATAATATGCAAGTCCCAGTTGCGTTTTTGTTTTGTCCATCATTTGTTGACAGTTCATAGGTTGACAGCCCATAGCCTAGCCTAGGCCCAGCCAGTTGAATCAGTTAAATCAGCAGTAAAAAAATAAACCTGTCAGCCATGGACTGTTGAAAACGCAAGTAAGACTTGCGTTTTCATAAGTCCATTATTTGTTCACAGCCCATAGCCCAGGACCCAGGCAGTTAAATCAGAAGCCAGTTAAATCTGCCAGGCATGTACTGTTGAAAACGCATGTAAGAGTTGCGTTTTAGTCAAAACAAGGCTTGAGAACGGACGGCCCAGTTGCGTATCTCTTAAGTTTTTGTCTGATTTATTAATTTTAAGAGTGAAATATAAATAATGTAAAGTAATAAAATTATTTAAGAGTGGTAGTGATTTCGAGGGTTAATGTTAGATGAGAAAACAGACAGTGATAACAGGAAGTATAAAACAGGTATCATAACGTTGTGCATCTAAGCGGATTGTTTTATTAATGAAAATCATTACATTGAAGTCAATAACTGATGAATTTCGCCATATTCATTCTCGATAATATGGTAGTTGATTGACCATTGATAAATCTTCTCTACGTTGCAGGCGATACCAATTGGTAGCAAGAGTATAATATGTTGGTTGACATTGAAGAACACAACACGGTCACACCCATCTAACTGAAAATGATCATATATTTGCTCCCACTGTTTGTCATGGAATACTAAAGTGTAGTCGTAGTATAGTTCCAGTTTTCTATCTCCAAGGACGAATATGAGGGGCCCATCGACTTCGATGGAGTCTCGGAGAAATTCACTCAACTGTTCATGCTATATTGAAGAAAGAATAGAATTGTTAGTACTGGATAAGGAATCTAAGTTAGGGTTTAGACTGCGTAAGTGAGTCTTACTACGAAAAGCGTACCGAAATTGTGATATAAAGATCTACAACGCTCTAATTGATCAAAGTCATATGTTGGCGGTATTGCTGACCGTGCTGGCACATTGATGGACACTATAATTCGAACGTAATTGTTAGTATGTAAAATTCAAATATTCCAAAGACGTTTAGGGATAAAAATGTAAAGTTACCAGTATTGAACCGTCGAGTATTTCTTCTGCGGCCAAATTGATTAAATTCTCTCTTTGGACTGTATGAGTCAACGCTAAACAAGTAGCATTCGAAAATGAAGTAACCTCTATGTCGAAATAAGACAATGTCTCTAGGGTATAAATCATTTTTTATCTTAAATTCGCTAATTCTCATTATAAACTGCATATCTTCTACCCAAACTTCAATCCATGCGCTATGATGCCATAGTATTGCTTTTGTCGTAAGATGTTGAATTAGATGTCGATGCATACAATTTGGAATTCTCTAATGTACAATCATATGGAACATGTTTGAAAGATAGTAGTCATACCACGTCGATATACGGTAAAACTATATTGGTAACGTATTACCATGGGTAGTTCAAATGAGACTTGGATGGTAAACCAAGTTGTAGCGTAGTCACTCACATCAGGCATATGCCTTATATCGTTGCAAGCTATTAACAAAATCAAATACATGCATATTAAGATAATTGAAGGGAAATAGGGGGTTTCTTAATTACCAACATCGGGTAAAGCTTACGTGGAGGGTAGTAGATTTGTCGTAGACTTTCAAATATGACTAGCGCATATCGTTCCGCTTGATCTTTATTTGCAAAGATCCATGATTCGGGCACTGATATACCCAACATCAATAGATATCGTCCCCAACCACGAGTCAGATAACATACAAAAGTATTGCATGTCCTGCGATCAACATGCGCATACAGTAGCTTCCTTCCATGTATGGTTATTGCATGGTACATCAGACGATGACCAAAGTTGGAAGTACCTCCAGGAAGTATTTCAAAATCATCAAAAAGATCCATTTGTTATTACGAGAGAATAATGAATGCGAGCTAGAATGTGTAGTAGAAGACGATAAACTAAGCAGTATAATGGTGGCCTCGTGTTAGACCAAATATATAATGTGAACCCATATTGGCGCGGCATAGTTTGGTCAATCACGGCGTGATCACCTGGCTTGGTTACCAGATCAGGCTGAAAACGCATGTGTGACTTGAGTCCACCATGCATTTTCACCATTTTCCTATAAATGTGCTTACCAATTGCGTTGTTCACAAATTTATATCACCCTTGAAGTGTACTGTACGTAGAGTACGCAACCCACCCACAATATAGAATACGTAAGCATGCTAAAGTTAGTGCTATGTGTTGTATCCACTTTGTTGAAGGAAAAAGGAAAACAATTACGGTAAGAATTACTTATATTGTGTTTATCTGTTCTCTAATGTACAATTTTTTTTCTTTTGTAGCCATAATTCCATGGAGGAATAGCGTTTGATTGGGCCTCAATTAATTCTCGCGATTTGTTGATGAATTTCAACTAAATTTCGCGACATATTTTATTGTTAAATTGTAAAATTGTTGCGAAATTTATATAAATAAATTTGTATGTAAATGATGCTGGCTGTGTTTTGTTGGTCTTCTTTTGCACCAATTATCCTAGCCAGTATTCATTTTTAAAAAATTTGGAAATGGGTGTCAATTGTAGTCACAACTGAACCCATTTCATATATTTGTAGAATTTTTCCCATTATGTTATATTGTACGACCTACTTTGTAATGCGAGTAGATGTTTTACCATTGTAGTAGCCACTGAATGTACCATTTTGTGGTTGGAATGCCATGTTTTGTGTAAAGATTTTAATTTCTTGATAGTCACAACTGAACCCAAACAATGAAGAAGTTGTATAACAGTTGTCTGTAATGCGATGTAGTATGTGAATGAAAATAGTATTTTGCATTTTACTTACTCATGTGTACAAATCCTACGGACAGTAGCAACAATGAAGCGAAGTTAATTTAAATAAATTACCTAAAACCAAATAAAATGTGAATTTCTATTTTTTTTAATCTCTTGTATTATTATTATATTATTATATTATTATATTTATAATATAATATGAAAGTGGAACCACTTTTGAAACTGAGAGAATATTGCAGGGATGTAGTGTGAATAGTATATGATTTGCAAATAGGATGATGTGGAAGTGGGACCCATTTTTGAGAGTGGGAGAGATTTGCAGGGATAATGTTAGCCTTATGAGATGTGTTTTAGCTGTAGTCGTAAAAAGTTAGGGGAGCAAACTAAAACGCAACTTGCACATGCGTTTTGTATGACACCCCTATAAATAAGTGGCACAAACCCCTACATCACCCTACATCAGTCGCATAGCAGCAACATATAGTTTTCACTGCGAGATGGCAAATTTCCGAAATTCCCATCACATAGCACGCAATCACATGAGGTTATTCATATTTCAACCCCTTCATCGCAAAACAAATGACATACATGGTTAGTACACAAAATTTATAAGTATGTATGTGCATAATTTTATGGAAGTATATATTGGTTCTCATGTGTTTGGTTTTGGTTGTAGGTACAAAGTACGTGAATTGAGTCTCATTTAAGTCTCGCGAATGAAGAATGAGTTCCATTTAATTCTCGTGACATATTTTTTTGTGTATTAAATATGTCGTGAGAATTTAAAGTTATTCGCAAATAACAAGGGAGTCAATTGCTTGCTTGTTGTTTGCTAAAAATATATATCATATGACCGCTGTCACCGAAGCCCATGGAGTTGCAGTTGGTCATCGATGATTAAGATAGTCCCGAAAATGTATTTTGCCCACAATCGTACGCGAATATGTTTCATATACCGTATCTACCTAATTAATTGTAAAAACAGTTTATACACGAATAATAAACTATCTTTTATGTTGTTAAATGTGTTATTTGTTTGAGATGGTTTATTGTAAATTCGTCCGTTAAAATTTTTTTATTCATAAGTATTGTTTTATGGTGTTGTTAGCATAATAAAACACAAATATTCCAATGGTGATGTTTTTTTGTAAAAACAATTGAATAGCATGACTGATTTGCAGTCACGCTACTCAATGCGACGTGACCAGCGCTTTAGTGAGCGGCTGGTCACTTCGACTGACGCAGCGTGTCAGTCGCTACGTCAGTCAATGGCATAGACTGCCGTGTCTCATAATGGCATGCGTCTGTACGCATGCCATTATGAGACAACCTGACTGATGTGACCTTTTAAATGGTCACGTCAGTTAGTATTTTCAGTAAAAAAAAGAAAAAAAAAACGGAACATATATAAATAGTGTCCGGATGTAAATGTGGTAAATTTTAACCCCAACTCTCTTCTTCTGCACACATAAATCTCTAAATTCGAAATTTGAAACACAACTCATAAAAATGAGGCGAAATTATCTACATCCCGGTCCAATTGATCCCACCTTGTTAACTTACCAACAATTGCATCGATCCGAATCGGTATGGGTAAATCCTGATTACACAGCGCAGTTGTCATGTGTGCGTTATGCGGGTGTTGCGTTTCGAAACATGCGTCTGAATGAACGTGTGGAGAATTTGTTACGGGAATCTGGTTTTTTCCCGATAATGACATGCTTTGGTAACATGAAACTCGACCACCACCTTATCAGTGCATTAATCGAGAGGTGGAGGCCTGAGGTACATGCATTCCATATGTCCTTTGGAGAGGTCTCAATTACCCTACAAGATGTGGAAGTCCTATTAGGACTAAAAATTGATGGACGGCCAGTAGTTGGTAATACTGAAAGAACTCAACCTGAATGTTTTTTTCAAATCCAGACGTTCTTAGGTTTTACTCCTCTCAGCGAGGATGCTTTTTCGGCCAACCTATTAAATAAGGTCGCACTAGAAGCGCACGTGGCTGGCATAAACATTGATGAGGCAAATGACGAAGCCTTACAACAATATGTGCGTGGCATTATTATGTTATTTATGGGTGGGTTCTTATTTCCTGAAACCACCCGGAATAAAATGAAATTATATTTACTAGATATGTTAGAAGACCTTTCTACTGTCGGTCAATATAGTTGGGGATCCGCAGTGCTCGCATACCTATACAGATCACTTTGCCGTGCGGCTAAGTTTGACCATTCTATCGCTGGGGTTGTTGGAGGATAAAAATGTAATATCCTCCCTTCCTTTTTAATTTCTATTATTTTTTTCCCTTATATAAACCAAACCAGTGTATCTGCGTTGATAGCTCTCTCTTCATTAATAATATAACCTTTCTTCTTCATCTTCTTTGATTTGTTCTCTCTGCTTCTCATCTTCAATGTAGTCCATATTCCAACATGGTATCAGAGCGGCGAGGCAGCCACGTCGCCGCTGCTATCGACGCCGGAGAACTGAATCAAAGAGAGGTTCATCGCGCATCTCCGATCAAACCGCAGAGGTCCGATTAATCCGCACCGCAGAGGTTTATTGCTACGGAGAGTAGCAACAAAGCCGACGCCACCAGTCCGGTTGCTGCGCAGAGTAGCAATAAATCCATAGTTCGCGCATCGCGAATCAGTCTGATTGCTACACAGAGTAGCCAATCATCAACAACGATTCCACAGAGGAATCCACAAGATAAGGAGACTCGAATCTCCCCGGCAATCTCCACAGTCGTTCCGCAGCGGAAGGAAGGAATTGATCTGCCGAATGAGATTCTCAATTTGGAGAAGACGGAGCAGTTCTCCGATTCTCAATGACGGAGCAGTTCTCCGATTCTCAATCTGAAGAAGACGGAGCAGTTCTCCGATTTAGCAAAGCGGTTGCGTCTCTCGATCGAAGCAGTTCTCTGTCTCGCGGTTGCCTTCGTCGGTGAGGAGATGCGGCGCCGGGAGTGGAGCCGCAGGAGATGCGGCGGGAGGTTGCTCTTGCGCAACTAAATAAAGTGAAGAAGATGCAGAGTTTGATTTTTTTTTCATTGAATTTCTCAGAGAGGTTCCCCAGTTGAACACAAGTTATTACAACTGGCAGTGGATTTGTTCTCAAGAGATCCCTCAGTAGGCTCAGTAGGCGCATTAGCCAGTTCCAAAATAGCATTGATGATCGAGTCATCATTTTTTTTTAGAGAAAGTTTTTACCCTTCCATAAGAAGAAGATGAAACAATATCGAGAATACTTTGCAAGTCAGTGCTCTAATCACATGATGGAAAATGATGCACCATGCTTGAATAAATGCTGTACTAATTTGAACAGAAGAGTAGAGATGAAGTGTGATTGAGTTTTGTTGGATGGTTTATTCAGAGCTGCCATGGGGATGATCCTGTGCTAAGAAATGAGTCCCCATGTCTTGAAAATGAGGGTGAATGGCATGTAATCTGTAGTTGTAGCAGAGTTGTGTACAATTTGTGAAGTTTGAAGTTTATAGAAATGTGGAGGAATAAGGGAGGTCCACCAAGCTTGATGGACCTCTGAGATAATTACAAAGTTGATGGGTTTTTCATGCTGATAAAGATTGTAAATTGGATGGTTGATGATCCTCCTCAAGGGGGAAATGAATATGCAAATGAGGTCATTATTTTCCTGGAAACTCTTGTCTCTACTGCTCCGCAGATATTGCAGGTTCCAATTCTCAAAAGAGTTATGCAAGATGTTGGTGGAAACTGGAAATGTAATGGAACAGAAGAGTCTATAGCCAAGCTAGTCTCTGACTTGAACAGTTCAAAGCTGGAGCCTGATGTTGATGTGGCGGTGGCACCTCCTTTTCCGTATAATGATCAAGTAAAGAACAATTTAACTGATTGGGCTGAGATTTCTGCTCAGAATTGTTGGATTGGAAAGGGTGGAGCTTTTACTGGAGAAATCAGTGTGGAGCAGTTAAATGATATTGGATGCAAGTGGGTCATTCTTGGTCATTCTGAGAGGAGACATATAATTGGAGAATATGATGAATTTATAGGAAAGAAGGCTGCTTATGCCTTAGCCAGGGGAACTTTTACAAGAAAGAGAGGCAGGAAAAACTTTCAATGTCTGTTTCCAACAATTAAAGGCTTTTGCAGATGCTTTACCTAAAAATGTAGGATATACACGCTCTTTTGTATCTAAGCTGGGCATGTAGGATCTACACGCTCCAGCTTACGGGGGGTGTTGGAGGATAAAAATGTAATATCCTCCCTTCCTTTTTAATTTCTATTATTTTTTCCCTTATATAAACCAAACCAATGTATCTGCGTTGATAGCTCTCTCTTCATTAATAATATAACCTTTCTTCTTCATCTTCTTTGATTTGTTCTCTCTGCTTCTCATCTTCAATGTAGTCCATATTCCAACAAGGGTTGCCTAACCCTGTTGCAGTTGTGGGCATGTGAGCGTTTGCCATGTACACGCCCTTGTAACGTTATTCCATCCATCAACATCAATGATGGACCTTATGGTGCACGGTATGCATTTTTTTCCCGTAATTATATATTAAACAAAATATAAAGTAACAACAATTTTCTTGTTTAGGTGGCATTGTCGACACACGTGGACATTTACATCAACCCACACCTACAGAACATACCGGGATTTATTTGATCGATATCATTCTGATAACGTATGCGCATCAAATATATATTCTTGTCTAGGTGAACGCGTATATATATATATATATATATATATATATATATATATATATATATATATATATATATATATATATATATATATATATATATATATATATATATGCGTGTGGGCTTCGAATCTGGTGCACCCCCTTTAATAGATGAGACCATGAGGCCTCCTAATATCCATTGATTCAATTTCCATCAATGGTTGAGATTATAAGAGATTAGGGTAGTAATTAAGGATATTTTCCAATGTAAAGGATATATTAGTAATTATAATTCTAATTTATTTATGGACATAATATTATTGTATTAAATTAGGGAGTTTATGGATGGAAATTAATACTTTAAATTACTATAAAGGCTGATGAGGTGAACTTGGAGTGAACAAGGCTTGAGGAGAAAACGAACAGGTAAGTGCATTTACGTGCCATCGTCTGTGCATACGTTGAATATTGGGGTTTTTTTACGCTGGGATGGTGGGAGGGGGGTGGGGGTTGGTGGACGAACTAGAATATCTGTTATGTCATATGTGCGTAGCGCGTGCGTGTTCAGGTGGTTGCATACAGGTCTGTTTGTGAAACCGATAGGTTGACGGGAGGATGCATAGACAACAATGAGTGTATTTCGCCTGTGAAAGATTGTGAAAAAAAAAAAATCACAACCACAATCCTTTTAATATGCAACCACTATATGCACAGGCCTTTTCTTGTGCGTGATTTCTTGTGGTTGGCTTGTTTTACAAGGAATATATTGTAGAAATTAATAGTTTTTTTTTTTTTTTTTTTTTTTTTACGGTGGTGTGTGCATTTGTATGATTTGGCGTTTGCAAATTTTTGGAAAATGAACTTAGCATCATGTCGTTTTTTTAGTTTTGTTTTTACACTGGTGTGTGCATTTTTATGGTATAGCGTGTGCAAATTTTTGGCAATGGAACTTTGCATCATGTGGTCTATTGTACACGTCATAACACTCCAATGCACACACCAAATACAAAAAACAAAAGCATATGAAGAAATGCAAAGGTCATGCGCTTTTATATTCTACATGCAATAACATTAAAAAAAAAAAATATCATGGTTTATATACATTAAAAAAAAACAACAAGAACTAATGCACACACCATACTATAATAATGCACACACCGCTATAAGATTGCATTTTAAAATAAAATGGTAATAAAGGCGTGCGCATTAAACTAGTGTGCGCTTAATGAAGTATGTGGAAGCATAGGAATGAGCACGTAGATATTTGCTAATTAGGTTTTATTTCACAATCTATGGCCTATGCGCACACGGGTGACAGTGTGTGCGTAATGCTGGTGACAGTGTGCATTCGAGGTATAAGGCGCATGCGTTATGCTAAAATTCTATTATTGCACAGACGTCATTATTATCATGCACATAGCAAAATGTGACAGTGTATATCGCGCAGCAAATTTCCACATACTAGAAATGTGATGCGCACAAACTACAATGTGGTTTGCACACACCTAAAATACAAAACGAAAAAGAGAAAATGTAGTCCCAACAAAACATAAATTGATCATTGACCCGGCATAGCCATTTACTAATAAAAACTTTAGGAAATGAAAACAAAATGAAACAAATCAAGATACAATCATCTAAGGCTCATGGAATAAAAATAGCAATATCAATTATATAGGATATACTGTTGGTTCCAAAAGAGGTAAGGTGAAAGTCTAGAGGGGGGTGAATAGACTTTCAAACTTTTTCGCACAGCACAACAATTGCTAAGCCAGAGATAAACCAAAACTCTTAACTAGATTGTTAGAGTATGGTGCACAGCGGAAATAAATAAACATAAAGCGTGTGTGAGATTGTGTGAGCAGTATATCTCGTGTAGAGCGAATATGTAAAGAGCAGTAAGTAAAGAGCAGTAAGTAAAGAAAGCAGTAAAGAACACAAGACAATTATAGTGGTTCGCGAGGTGGTGTAATCATCCTACTCCACTTGCTCTTATCTCCAAGAGCAATTCACTATATCTACCACTCCTTGGTTCCACGATACAATGAATTTCCGTGATCTAGTGCTTTGATCACAAAGCCCGCACTAATCACGCCCAGTGACACCACACTGCTGCTTCGGGTTTCACGTCGCCGCGCTACTATCCCAGGATTTCATGACTCCGCGTTACTTTCCCCCCGTCTTCCACACTCCGGTAGAAACGTATCCCGTGATCTAGTGCTTTGATCACAAAGCCCGCACTAATCACGCCCAGTGCCTCCGACACTGCTGCTTCGGATCTCACAGCTTCGTGTGACAATCCAGGATTTCACTGCTCCGTGCTACTTTCCTCCCTTCTCTTGTTTTGCTCCGAAACAAGTGTTGTCTTGCTTCCAACTTCTGAGACTCTGTAGATGATCTTCAATGATGCGCAGGTCTCTTTGATGAAGATAAACACTCTGGAATGATTTCTCTTGATAGCTCTGAGTGTTTTCTCTCTTTGAATATATCAAGTAAAGCACTTGATATTTTTGCTCTGCTTTTTGAACTCTCTGAATATTTTCTTTGAAGCTCTATGAGTTCTTTTTCTTTTCTCACTTCTCACTTGAAGATTTTTGGTATGCTCTGTACCAAATGAGATTTTTGCTCTATGCTCTTTCAAGCTTAATTGCTCTATTCGATCTCCTTGATGAGTTTCGAATTTTCTGCTCTCTTGTTCGTGAGTTCCCCATCTTCAAGTCTTCATATCTTCATCATTTTATAGCTGGTAATGAGAATCTGTCCGTTGGAAAGAGACGCTCTCATTTTTGAAATCTTGTATCTTTTTGTCAGAGATCTTATCTTATCTTCTGCGAAGATGTCAGAAAGGATAAGCTAGCCGTTGATGGATCTTCATCTCCATGTAAATGAGCTCCCAAACTTCATCTGATATTCCTCTGGTTCAACGTTGAGTGAGAATATCTGGGTCTCAGTTTTGGTGTAGAATGGCTTCTCTGATCAGCTCTGGAGTGGTCCTTGTATCTTTGGGATTTAAAAATATTCATTAATTTAATCCCATACTAGTTAAAACTAGTATTTAATATTTTCACTGTAAGTTCATCTTCATTTTCTTCATTCTCACGTCTGGGTGTTCTCAGACTTCAAACTGGCTTTGAACTTCCACCCAATTTGAATTTCTGCTTTGTAATTGACACCCAATTTCAATTGGCTTGTAATTGGCACCCAATTTGAATTTCTCCATTGTAATTGGCTCCCAATTGACTTTGACTTGCAATTGGCTCCCCCAATTGACTTTGACTTGCAATTGGCTCCCAAACTTTCCTAGTGCTTTCAATTGCTTCCCAATTTGAATTGTTGACTTTGACTTCGAAATTGGCTCCCAGACTTCTCCTGGTATTGAATTTCATCTCAATTCAATTTGATCTCCATGTCTTCTTTGAATCGGTCCCCAATTCAATTTGATCTCCATGTCTTCTTTGAATCGGTCCCCAACTTGAAATTGTCTACATTGGCTCTCAATTCAATTTGATCTCCATTGTCCCCAACTTGAAATTGTCTAGTCCCCAACTTGAAATTTTCTACATTGGCTCCCATTTTGAATTGATTCCCATCGGTCCCCAACTTGAAATTGTCTACATTGGCTCCCATCTTGAATTGATTCCCATGTGAAACTTGCTCCCAATTTCAATTGATTTCAATTTTCAAAAGGTCCCCAACTTGAAATTGTCTACATTGGCTCCCATCTTGAATTGATTCCCATGTGAAACTTGCTCCCAATTTCAATTTTCTTTGAAACTGGCTCCCAATTTCAATTGCTTTGAATTGGCTCCCAATTTCAATTGATTTCAATTTTCTTTGAAACTGGCTCCCAATTTAGGCTTAAACTAGCGCCCAACTCCATCAGATTTATTTAATTTGACTTCTCAAATTTTACCTTGTAAAATTGTTGATGGTGAGTTTCGAACTTAAGTCATTTTACATAACATATCAAGCATCATCCACTTCATCCGTACAGCTTTTGATTAAATCTCCAATCACATTTGATGTACTCCTTTCTTTCCATAGATGCTTGATCTCCAAGTCAATTTCATGCATTCTTCCAATATTAATTTTCTTCACGAAAATTCTTCTGGGATATTTCTTTAAGCAGTAGCGACGTGAATATTGTATCATTCATCTTCTTCTTCAATTTGTCATTTTCTCCAGACAAATTCTTGATTTTCGGCTTGATATCTTCTACTATTTTCATCCATCTTCCTCTGTTTTTCTCTTTTCATATTTAAATAATTTCCCGATCATGATCTAAGACTCTACTAAACCTATAAACAAAATTGGGGGATCTACAAATACAAATTTGGCATATCAAAACCATTACACTTTATTCCTAACATATACACATTTAATGTAGATTAGCAGCAAATAAGGCTCTTTAAACTTCTAGATGCCAGATGAACAGCTTCAATCCCTTCCTTTTCGTGAGCAACAACAACATTAGGAACCCACGTCCATAGTTGAGTATAATTTGTGATCGTGGGAATATAAGGCAAAGGCTACAAAAGAAATAAATATGATTATAGACATTAGCAAAGACCAACATGCATCAAAATAAGTTAACAATATTCCATTGTCAATGAGAAGATTGCAAGAGCAAACATTAATAGGGTTTTGCAAAAACATTTAGCATCATAAATAATTCCAATTTTCCACATCAAAGTGGAGTATAATTATGATGGAGGGATGACAATTAAAAACCAATCTGCAGGCACCCACTCTCACCCAATACGCACAAGTAAGGTTTTTTCAAGGGTGGTGGGTGGGGATTGGGTGTGGATATGAAAATCCCACTCAAATTCATTGCCAACAGAGGGTGAAAATCCCACTCAAATCCATCCAAAGCACATACCAAATACCCATAGTGCACAAAGCTATCAATAAAAGTCAAATTCCATTTAGCCCAACTTGCACACTGTGAAACACATCTACGCACACGCAGCGGCGCTAAACTTTTAACCACTAACTACAAGCCCATTTAGACTAAGTTGCACACGGTGACATACATCTATGCATAAACGTCAAAACTAGCAAAAATGTTGAATAACATGTACTGTACATGACCCAAAGATCCAAAAACTCAACAAAAAACTTAAAAACGTGTGTGCATGCATAGAGTTTGGTGTGTTCCCTACACTATAATAGAGGTTGTGCCTTGTCAACCGTAATGGCGCGACCATCTAAATCAATTCCATTCATTGCATCAATAACTTCTTCCATGGCTTTCTTCTCATCAAATGCAACAAAACCAAAACCTTTAGACCGACCAGAAAACTTGTCAACAACCTGAGTAATAGAGAAATCATAAACATTTTAAACTGACCATAAAACTCATCCAAGCCCAACTCACATGGCAGAACCAGAAAATAAAAAATAAAAAATAAAAACAGCTGTTTTGCAAGTTAGTAAATAAGTTATGGCTTCTGAAACCTTATCGAACTTATCAAAATAAGTATAAAACAGCTGTTTTGCAAGTTAGTAAAATAAATTCAGAAAAAAAAAAAACACTGCTGGAAAATAACGTTTTTCCGACCTCATTTCCGACCATCCAAAAGAGTGGTCACAAAAAATGACTTTTTTTCATTTTTCCAACGGAAAAGTATAATGGTCGGAAAGTGGTCGGAATTTCCGACCACCTTTACATGGTAGTCGGAAATACCGACCACAAAGTAAAGGTGGTCGGAAATTTTTTCCATTGAATAAATTTTTTAAACTAATCTTGTTATAGTGGTCGGAAGTGTGGTCGGAAATTCTCTTTATTATTATTTTTTTTTTATTTTTTATTTTTGGTGATTCAATGGTATGAAGGCCACATGATTTATCTTTTTATCATTGATTGTTTCAGTCATACTTTTTTTTTTTTTGATTACTAGTAGATATCCTCTCTCTATTCTTGCTATGAAAAATAAGACTATGTTCCCCTTTTTATGTATATATATGAAATCATTTTTTAACTTAAACTCTTTAAAACGCCTTATTCTTGTTAGAACTCTACAATTCTAGTTCTATTGAGTTTCAAAATCCTACATAATGTATTGTATATCATCGTGTATTGTACTGCGTATGAATTTTTATCACAGAATACAAACAATCATATGGTATCAGCAGTATAAGTTTTCTCATGACGTTCATTCTTGATGGCTTTGCCGTTGTTTCATCTAAGCGAACCATCCCTGACGCTGCTACTGTGTCTCCTACTCCGGTGGCCATGATTGCCTTTTAATTTCAACGACAATTTGGCAATTTTTGCATCTAGGTAAATTTAAGGTGCTTGAGTTTGTGCTTAATGTGCGTGTGGTTTGTGTTTAATGTGCGTATGGTTTGTGTGCTTAAGGTGTGTGGGTTTGTGCATGAGGTGTCTGAGTTGTGTACTTAATGTGAGTAGTTGTTGAAACTTAAGGTGTGTGAGTTTTGTGCTTAATATGCGTGAGTTTTGCCCTTAAGATGCGTGTATTGTGTGCTTAAGGTGTGTGATTCGTATTCTTAAGGTGCGTCAGTCTTATAAACTAAGATGCGTGAAGTTAATACTTAATGTGTGTCATGTTAATGCTTAAGGTGCGTCCAATCGCACAGGAAGCCATTCTCGCACTTGAACCCTTATATATATATATATATATATATATATATATATATATATATATATATACTAATATTAATGAATTATACAATTATAATTTGTAAATTTGCTTGACAAATAGATTTAGCATTTGTCCCGAACAATTTCATAATGATTTTAGAATTAAAACGATATCAATGTAATAAAGATAGTTTTCAAAGATTGTACATATGTCAAAATAACTTGACTAAACAATCCTATCATATTTTCTATTGTGTTAGACAGTTCTAACAAATAGCAAGCATATAACTGCACCATCTCCATGACGTTTAACTGTAAGAACTACATTGAAAATACATATGAAATGATGCATTTCACTATATCTACAAAATGCATATTATTCCATAATAATGCAAAATAATGATTTATTATATTTTATTATAATTGTTTTTAAAAAGTATTTATTTTATAATTAGTCAAAAGTTTTAATTTGCATAATTTGTACTTATAAACTACATTACACTTACATAGTTACATAACTATATTAAACTATACACTTAAACAATTATATTATATCCTACTATATTCTTGACCAAAAAAAAAAATAAATAAATAAATAAATAAATGGCGCCATAACCCCAAAATTTCGACCAAAATTTTCGCACCAAAATCCCTCGCTCCCTCCAACAAATCTGCTAAACGCCTAAACCCATCAATTGAGAACATCTTTTTTTGAGCCTTGTGAAGTCTCACATCTCTCTCACCTAAACCCATTTTCACGTCTCACATCTTCACCATTTTCACCGTCTCACCATCGAATGGACTCTGCCACCGTCATCCGACGCCGCCAAGAACGGATGGAGAAACAAATCCGCCACCATCATCCGACGCCGCCAAGAACGGATGGAAATACAGACTTGCCACCATTGCCCGTCGCCGGTGTAGAAATAGATCTGCTAGATTATTAATCCCAGGTCTGATGGTGGTGTTTATTAACAGTTTAGGTTATATATTTTGTTGTGAGTAATGAGTATTCCTTTTGAATGACAGTAGTCCTGATTGGGTTGGGACTGACAATGGCGATGGGCTTCGCTATCTACTTGCGTCTTTGGATAATCGAATACCGCATCACTACCGACGAGACCAAACTAATCAGGTATAACCCTTTCGTTCCTCTTGTATTTTCTTTGAATTTAGGGTTGGAACTTGGAATTAAAGAACATTTGATTAAGAACTTCATTTGGATTGTGTATAGAATCAAGAATGGATGAAAGTTGATTTGTGGTATCTACAAGGTTACTAGGTTTATTACTTTTGAATTTCTTTTCAGCCATAATATATGCAGTAGAGAAACAGCTTGAACTACTGAACTAGTTTCATTGTTGATGACTGATGAAAAAGAATTGCCAAATGAGCAAAACTATTTTGATTTTGTATGGGAAATGAAATAGTTTTAGCGTTCTGTTCTGGTGTACAAGTATGTGTGTTTCTAGACTAATCTGAATGTGCACTACGTCATTCATCAATTCAATTTCAACTGTAGATTAAAAAATGAATTGGCAAGATTATTTGCATGCATTTAGCTTTACTTGCTTTTAATATTGTAACATATTTGTTGTCTGGTTTGTGATTTGTTGTTCAATCTTTTAGAAAATGTTTGATTGAGATGAATTATAGGTTACATTTATGTTGATTATTTATTTTACACCACCAACTTTCTTTGGATTTTAAGCAGAAAATGTCTCAACGTAATGCAAGACAAACGCAAAAAGACAAATGAGTTTGTTTGCAAAAAGACTCAACAAGTAATGGTAAGATACTAAAACTTTTCCTAGCATTAAAAGTGTAGGCCTAGTGAATACAAGGTTGCTATAATGTTTTTGTTGGCAGGCTAGCACTATGGTTTCTTCTTTAAATGTTTTTTGTTGAATACAATGTTGCTATAACTCTCTACTTCCCTTAGTTTTCTTCCTACTTATTCTTTGTATGTGCATGAAACCTGATAATTGAAAGATAATTGCATGTCATTATAAGCATTAAAAATGCAGAACTATTTACTACCATTAAAAAGGGAGAATTTGCTTTCTGCTCTGGATAGGCTGATGGTACAAAAACTTATGGTTATAATAATAATAATAATTATTATTATTATTATTATTATTATTATATTTTCATTTGTTAAGGATCTTCAGAGTTTATTTCTCATGGGGGTTAAGGGTTTTATGGTCAAATATCTACCAAGTTACTTTTCAAGTACATTTCTATGTACATGGGGTTGTGCCTCATCTATGTAATTATGTTGCACTTAGAAAAATGCTCTTTACCTTTTAAAAAAGATAATAATAAATTTTCAGGCCATCAGTAATATAGTATGTGTTATTAGTCAAGCACTGAAATACTAGTTCAGTTAATATATGGACACGATAATGGTGAGAAGTTTTAAACTGATAATGATTTCAATATATCATGTTGTACCTCCAAATCCTTCTGTTGGTACCACTTCCCTTTGAGCATGAATTCTTCATTTAGTAAATCATTCTTTGGGTCATATTCAGCTCTGAATTCCAGAAGATTATTCATTAATATCAAATGAAATTTTATCACAAGAAAAGAAAGAAGAGACAAAGTGGAGTCCACTAATTAACCATGTCATAAGCTCTGTTGCAACCATATATAATCCTTGTATGAAAATGAATAAGCACCAAACATTTAAATTCTGTGTAAGCAAAGGAGGTTAGCTCTATGATGTACTTGACCACCAATGCTTTTTATGTGTGTCTATTTATTAGTGTGCTTGTATATAATTATTTCATGTTTTGTTTTTGATTTTTTTTATTGATGTTTTATCTATGTTGGTAATTGTTTGAGGAACTTCTAGGAAAATGATTCTCTTAACCTTTATTAGATTTTGAGATGATAAAATGATTGTGTTGGCCTGTTGGGTACAAATGGTTCAATATAGGAGGTTGCAACTCAAAAACAACAAATTCAACATGAGGTCGGAGAGTTAAATGCATGGTACAAGGAAGCCGGTAGCCTCAAGAAAGGAGGGTATGTTTTTGGATTTGGATAAGATCCACCACACTACTTCCCTGAGGATGTGAGGCAAAGAAATGCACATGTAGTTTATGAGGAACTAAAGGAAGAGAACACGCAGATGAAGGAAAAACTTGTATGGTTGGAAGCTCAATTTGTTGCATTTCGTGGTGCAAATTAGCCGTGTTTCCAATGATCCAGCCGGTAGCTATGGGTTAGATGATCTTTAGATTCAAGATTTTAACTTTTTTGTAATGTAGGAAATATTTTGATTGTATTAGCATTTTTTAATTAGAAATTAGTTTTTTGAAGGTGGATATTAGAATTGTAACATTATGTGTAACTAAATTTGCTATTGAAATGGTACCCGGGTTGGACTTCCATTTGGAAGATTATGAGTTCGAGCCTCAGTGGAGGCGTTATTGGTTCTTTGTGTTTCAGTAGGTTGAGAAAGTATATGAACAGATACTACAATGTAATAGAGTCAGTAACTTTCAAAAAAAAAAAAAAAAAAAAAAAAAAATTTGCTATTGAAATGTATAATATTTGTGTTATGAAATTATTAGTTTTAAAATTGTAAAAGCAGCGGATAATTTGTAGGAAAGTAGCAGTATAAATTATAAATTATTAAAAAAAAATGTACTTAGATTTCCGACCACCCGGTCGTCGGAAAACTGAATTCGTCCAATTGTTAGACTCGTCGTTTGTTTCCGACGATTAAAAAATGTAGTCGCTATTTCCGACCACTTGCTCTAGTGGTCGGAATTAGCGACGCGGCCTTTTCCGAACCCCCAATTTGATCGGAAAAATGGTCGGAAACCGTGATTCCGACCCAATTTAGGCCGTTTCCGACCACTTTTGGGTGGTCGGAAATCTGATGATTTCCAGCAGTGAAACGCTCTGGAAAAACTAATAGTAATAGAAGTACTTATCAAATTGTATATCCAAATGTAAAACAACATATTTTAGAAGGTGCCTATCATAGAATGAGCCTATTAAAAAACTCAAATTTGTGCCATTTATTCAAACTGGTCCTGGAAAATGAAAGCCTACTAAAAATTATCCACAAAAATAAAAAAGAAAGTATTACTCCTAGGTCAATACAGTTATATAGGTATTCTCTTGACAAATTATCTCACAACAAAGCCAGTGATATAATCAATAGTCAGGTGTTTTCTGAAAAACAATAAACAAATATGTGCAGGTTGTGATTCTGCATGAAATCATAATAGCAGAAAACATCACTCAACTCAGAAGGTAAAACATGTAAACTAAACAATGGACTACATGAAGCAACTTCTTACCTTTGCCTCAACAAGATTTCCAAACTTCCGAAATGCATCTTTTAGAATTTGATAAAATGTTGACCATGACAAGTTACCAATGAAACAGCGATACTCAGAATCCTCCGCCATCTTAGTACAAACTCTTTTTTGCTACAAAGCAAAAAAGGAAAGAATAAGCACATTGAAAGAATGGGAATGAGATCAAAAGAAAAAATTGGAGAACTGAATTGGTGCATATTAATTGTCACGCTAGCCATGCTTATAATATTAAACATGTAAAAATGAGATCCACATAATCTATGGTATATCAATGTATCACATACAGAAAATGATAAAACCAAATTTAACAACACTTGTGATATTAAAATCTGCATTGTCTTCTTCTTAAATGGGAGATAAATGCCAACTACTATGTAGTGTGACCTTTGTTACCATTCCAAATGGGTGGTCACAAGATATTCTTTGGGCTAAAAAAAAAATAAAATTAGTATAGAACATATAAAACCTTGTAAAGAAATGAGTGTTTAAAAAAATAGAATATACATCCGTAATCATGTCAATATGCAATCCACATAACATATGGTTCTGCTGGTGGTGATGATGACAAACATAATTAGAGAAATTAGGGCACACTGATTAAACTCCGATTCACTAACGGGATAAGTTCAAAACTCAAATTTTAGGGTAAACAATTCAACCAATTAAGATTTATAGAAAGGGCGTGCGACCGGAGAAAACAACGAACCTGAGGCGGTGAGGTCTGAGCGACTAAGCAGGAGTAGCCGAGCAGCGAGCCAAGCAGCTAGGGACGGTTGAAGACGAAGCCAGTGACCGGCGAGGCAGAGCGACAGAGTGGTGATTCCAGTGAATGTGTCGCGACAGAGGCTGAGCGAATTAGCGAAGCCAGCCATTGAGATTATCACGCCATTACAGGCAGACGCGACATCAGAAAATCCACTAACTCGACAAAGATGGATGAGCGAGCGCTGGAAAATTATCGAGACGGAAGATTGAACTCTGTGGAGACGGAGGAGTGAGAGATATTTCACAAAGCTGCGATCGGAAAAAATGAATTGAGAATAAAAAAGACTTTGCACCTTCCAATAAAAAGCAAGAAATAAATAAGGTAACATAATAAATATAATGCCAAAAGACTAGAAAGCCCATGCCTAGTAAATAAATCAGCTCATAGCCTTAAAAATGCAAAGCAATCTCACGCGTTGAAATGAAAAAATAAAAGATCAGGATCTAGGCTCACGAGCTCACCTGGCAAGAGGGGATGCACCGGATTCAAAATCTATGCGTGTGTATATATATATATATATATATATATATATATATATATATATATATATATATATATATATATATATATATATATATATATTATACATGTTTGACTCTACGTAATGTCTAATTCATTTTTTTTCATGTAGTTTGTTTGGATGCCCTACAATGTAGACACATTGCCTCTTTGTTCTCGGAAGGGACAGCTAATTTGGACGGCACGTGTTCCTTTATTATTTTTTTTCGCCGTCGAGTGGCATTATCCAGATAGGGTCATAAGACAGTTTGGGGGATACCAAGACATCCCGGACCATGTTGTGTACGATCCACATTTGCACAAATTTGATGGTCGCTCCAAGATTAATGATTGGGCAACTCACCGCCAATTACATGTTGCAGTCTGGGAGAATCGTTACAATAACTTGGTTGCCATTGCCCCACATGTCCCGTTAGGTCCATATTGTAGTTTGGCCTACGAACATTGGTTCTACAGGGTTGGAAGGCGTGTGATTGGAAATCCTGAACATCTGCATACGGAATGATACATGCACACATCACCGTCATATGCGGCAACGGTTCCACTCAACTTCTCCACACTAATTTTTTTTTTGATGGGTTTATGTGTTTCACTTCCTTACCAAATAATTATATTATGCGTAGGTGGAAGCTTTGCGCCACATCAACATTGTTGGTGAAATTGCCGCGGAGCACGGAGAGACCGGGGAATATATGAATGAAGTGCAACAAATAGCCCGCGCAGAACTAAATCGGCTAAACTTTAGCTACCTCTTGGATTTTCCTCGGCCTGAGAATTACGAGGAAATATATTACCAGCCTTTTCAGCAAGTTCGAAACCCTGACAGACGAAGGGACGTGAACAGGCGCGGTCGCCGAGCTCAGGGGGGTCATCGTCGTCAGGAAGTTCCACCTATGAACTTCAACTGCGATGATGTCCCCGGCGGGCATCAGGAAGAACAGCGACCGGCGGGACAGGAACAAGATGTATTTGGAACGCAATATATGGGCGATACCACACAACTTCAAGTACAACAATTTCCCATACCACATTCCCCCAACATGATGATTACTCCATATATGCCATTGCCTTATTTTGAGCCCGGAGAATCTTCCCATGAAATGCCTGAACACGGTGGACGTGAAATGCCCAGTTCTTCTCATGCGCTGTCTAACGCGCCATTTGACCACCCTTCTGTACACGAGTTGTTTGCTGCTGACGAACTGTTGGATCAATCTCAAGTGGTTAATCCTTCGCAAGACAATGAACCAACAATCGTACGCTATCAACGTCGGAGGCCATCTCACAATACAAGGCGACCTCCCTGTGGAACGTAACTGTATTGTAACTTTTCGGAGCATAAATCTTTATTATATAGTATGCATATTTTCTCATTACCCAGTCTTCACATATACTCATCAAAAATACGATAACGAAAGGTCGAAAAACAAAAAAAAAAATAAAAATAATATATATATATATATATATATATATATATATATATATATATATATATATATATATATATATATATATGTTATTGTATGATGTGACAGCCGGTACTTGCTGTCACATGTCACCTTTATTGTGACAGTCAAATCGGCTGTCACATTTGGTAGGTAGTCGATTGTGACATCCCATTTGGGGTGTCAAACTTTGGAATTAAAACCGATAAAGTACACAAAGCCCAACATGCGGAATATAATATTGTCGAAAAACATTAGACACGAAACAGTACAGTAAATAAAAAAAATTTGGCGGAAGGACATAATTAGAACTCAAATGAAATCGGTTTCATAGAGCGTCATCGTTGTATTGACCTGGTTAAACGTGCACACATCGTCTAACATCATGGTTGGCTGATCGGCAAATGCCACATCTTCTTCCGGCCATATCCATTTCATTAGGAATTCTTCTGCTGGGGCGCCTACCACGTCTTTGGGGAACACTTTGCGGTGGCAAAACCGTGTAGGGTACCAATGGCTAATACTCTTCGGACAACAGAGGCATTATGGTTCCTTCGTAGCATTTAATATAATTTTGCAGCGAAAATTTTTCCGGGACCATACCATCAGGGACTCTTCCCACATAATGGGAAGCGGCGTGAGCGTGCACGCACGGCAATCCATCAACAGCCATTGGCCGCAACTACAGTATCCTTCATGCATGTTAATGGTTTCGAATTTTGGCCTGCCCGATGGTGTAACATCGCCTTCTATAGCAATTGCGTAAACCCCCTGAACGTCATCGTGCCTTTTGACTTTCGCGCGGAACTTGTATGTATCCCTTTTCAACATTTCGTCTAAAATTTTCCTTGGCTATTGCAAACCAGATTGATGCATTATCAATCCCTTTGTTCGTCTGTCCGCAAACTGCAACGCGAATTTCTCCAAAGTCACCTTAACAATGGCTGTGATGGGTAGGAATCGAACACCTTTCAACGTGTTGTTGAAATATTCCGAGTTGTTAGTAGTCAGTAGACCATGTCGAAAACCGCCATCATGGCTAAGAGCCCAATACCGCAGAGGTATTTCGTTAAGATAATTGTACGCCGCCTCATCAACACACCAAATTGTGCTCATCATCGCATTAAAACCCCTCTCATCAAGTGCACACCCCTCTTGCCAAACCAAATTGTTTAAATCCTTGTTCTTGAATTTCGTCATTACATTGGACCTTAGATGGCGGAGGCAGTATCTTTGTTGTACCCGAGGCTCACGCAATTCATCCACTATGTGAAATGCCACGTCAATCCCACCATGGCGGTCTGAAATAATGCATATGCGTTCGAGATCCCCAAACACATGTGTTGCTACCAATTTCAGGAACCAGGTCCAACTATCGCCAGTCTCAACGTCAACTATCGAGTATGCAACCGGATAGATCTCTTTGTTAGCATTGTAGCCAACCGCTAGCAATAGATGGCCTCTGTACTTCCCGTAAAGATGTGTACCGTCAATGGTAAGAATGGGCAAGCAATATTTAAACCCGTTGAGTGTCGGCTTAAATGCCCAAAATGCGTACTTGAACTCAAACACATTCGGAGTGGGTGTGGCCGCTAGTTCAAAATCAACAATAGATCCGGGGTTCGTTTGTTGTAACGCGAGAAGAAGTTTGGGAATAATATTATAAGAATCATCCCACTTCCCATACAAATTTTCCAACGCAAGAACCTTGGCGTACCACGCCTTCTTGTACCTAACACGTACACCCCAGTTGGCATGAACATCATTGATAATATATTTTATCTTGTATTGGGGATCCCCTTCAATTTTTGATAAAATGAAGTCGGCGATGACTTTGCTCGTTAAGTTGTAGTCCGCTCCCCCTTTCATATAATCAACCCGACATGTGTGCTGTCCGTGAAACTTTTTGACCTCCCACTTTTCCGTGTTGGAAATTTCGCCCGCTGAAATCATCCACCGACACTGTTCGGGATACAAACAACCCGCCTTCCAGTATTTCGCCCTTTTGCACAACGTCGTGAAATGTGTATGAGTCCTTAGATTATGGTGTGTCACCATAGTCTTTAGCAGTGCATAACTGTTGAATACAATGCCAGTATGCAAGGACGAAGTTCCTGGTTGAACTCCATGACCATACGCTTGATAATCATCGTACGAACTCACATTATTCCTTTGCGCGGAAGATGATCCAATGATCATTTGTTCTGAAGGAGTATCACACATATCTTCACGTGGATCGTAGTCATCATCATCGTCACCAGAAGATTCCCAAAAGTCATAATCATCCCCGCTGTTGGTGTCGGTAAAACCACCGAATGCGCCGTGGACGTCTTCGGATTGATGATTCACTATTTCTTGCGCCAACGTGGAACGCGATGGGCCACTAATGTCAGTAGCCCCTCTTCTAACCGTTAGTGGATCCAACGACATTTGACTTCGGAACAATTCCAAACCACCCTGACTGCAAGCAACGCTTAAATTCATAGTAGAGGACGAGAACGTTTCCCGTTTAACAAAAACTACTATCGGTACAGGAAACATAGACATTGCACCCAAAAAATATGACCATGACTGATTATTATTGATTGGAAACGGAAAAACAATGTTGCCCTCTTGCAATGGATTTTGCTGAAATTTTCCCCAGATTTTAACAACAATCTCATTCACCATCAATTTGAAGACAATTATTCACCCCCGTCACTAATTCCTCAAATGAACTTGTTTTTTACACAAACAATACATTTTGTGAAGCAATATTGAAGTCAATATCATTCGTACAAGCATGTGTAGTTGAAGAACATATTAAAACCGGAACATTCGTACCTACAAAAACAAACATAATATAATACCAAAATTATCGAACATATAAAATTCGTTATCGAAGTAAAATTGAATGCACAAAAATTTGAAATCCATACCTTCCATTTCGTAATGAATCACCTGAAATAAAATAAATAAACAAATTAAAAAATATATTATTTAAAGAAAACGTTCATATATTTCTAATACACACAAAATTTATTTTAACTAACCTGAAACTTAAAAAAAAAAACAAAAATTTACATGCTCAACTTTCACCAAATGCACCAAAAAAGTGTGAGGGTGCTCAATAAATGCACCGAAAATAATCAAAACGACGAAACCCATTCATTGGGTCTCATCGTTTCACGCCCTGACAAGCGCATGTGGCTTGTTAGGGATGTGACAACCCATGTGGGCTGTCCAAAAAGTGACAAGGCCACATGGCCTTGTCACTTTGTTGACAGCCCACTTGGGCTGTCAGTATTTGACTACCCATGTGGCTATCACCAAGGCTGTCACCGAGGTGACAGCCTTGAGACTTTGCTGACAGCCCATGTGATAATGGACAGCCCAAATTATCTACTAACTATATATATATATATATATATATATATATATATATATATATATATATATATATATATATACATATACATATATTCATCTATTCGGTTTGTCGTTTTATATTTTCTCATTGCCTATAAATATTTCGATTCATTTCATTTTTACATCACATACACACACAACTATCTTTCTTTTACATTACATTGATATGTCTTATAGGAATAGGTCTTCATTTTTTTATGATATGTCGGTTTTGTATTCTACTTTTAAATTATCTCATCCCAATTTAGTTTTATTGTTATATGACAGTTAAATTCAGTTGGAGTTTTAGTGAATTTCAACTAAATTTCGCGAATGGTCATTGGTATGGTGCTAGAACGTAATCCGCGTAACCAAAGGAACAGTGAGGAAAAGAAAGCGACCAATGCCTCCTCTCTGAAACAAATTCCTCCGCCACATGAAATTGGAGACAGATTCAAAAATCTTCAAATCATACTCCTCACTATCAGGTGGTTTGTTATTCGGTGAATATACGCCCTCGGGTTGCACCTCAAAAAACGTTTCAGCTTCTTCAAAATCAGGAAAAATACAACAAAATATCTTTGTAGCCCAACTTCATTCATGTATATATTTTTATCTGTAAAATATATTTCATTGTTGTTTTTATTATGTATAATTCGCTGCTATTGTAAATTTCGACCTCGATTAATACTTGGCATCAACCGGATGTAACATGTTTTGTAAAGTACAGCTGAATCCAATGAAATAAACTCTTCTGCGCCTATAAATACCCACAAAATCATTCATCTACTTTTCACTCAACTATACCACCTCGCTAGCATTTAACAAGCTTCTTAAACGGGCATTCAATGGTATGTATTTTACCTTTAATTAGCTATTCTTTGCATTAACCCTTCGTGCATAATAACCTTATGTTTATTACTAGGGAAAGGCATATGTAGTGTTTGTCGGTCGACAACCAGGGATCTATGACAACTGGGAGGATGCAAAAGCTCAAGTACATCGCTATAGCGACAATTTATACAAATCATTTACCTCCAGAGATGACGCCGTTAGAGCGTTCAACATATTCAGGGCCAAACAACAACATGATTTCGACCCATGCAGTTCAACTCGCGGTTCAACTTCTAATTCAACGACAACAAATACTAACAAATTATCAAATGCCGAAATCTTACGTCGTATGGAACAAGAACTAGAACGTGCGAATAATGATCATGCGCTCAGACTCCATTCAATCGTTGAAGAATTTAAACAACTACTTTCAAAATAAATTAACATATATGTATGTATTATTGAAATAAACATTTGTATGCGTTCCCTTAAATAATTTTTAATCTCAAATTTCATTTTCTTTTTTGTTTGACAACATATTATAACAAAATCTGAGTGTGAAAACTCGCCGAGTGTGTGAACACTACTATCCGAAAAAAATAAATAAACAAAAAAAAAATGAAATTTTGAAGAACGCAATTACTAATTGCGTTCTTCTATGCACAAAACGCAAGTTGGACTTGCATTTTCGCCCAGACTGCCATGATGACAACCCATCAAGACAAGTCCCATCCATTACATCAAGACAAGTCCCATCCCATCCCATCAGCAGTAAACCGCAAATCGGACTTGCGTTTAACACAATAACGCAAGGCCCATTTGCGTTTTATACAATAACGCAAAGCCCAGTTGCGTTTTGCCTAGAGTTTTTTCGAAACATCACTTCTTATTTGGCCTATATATACCACATTGCGTTTGATGATTTAGAGTAAAACCCACAATTTTTTCCCTTCCCGCCATTGTTTCTTAAATTTTTTAGTATGGGTAATTTGTTTTCTTTTTACCAACGATCTCTGGCTCAAAAATTTTCCTTCAACCCAATAGTTCGCCGTGAATCCAAGTGCTCAATGAATTTCAACTAAATTTCGCGACTACTCCGTTCAACAGCTTCATTCCATCCTCCAATTGCCCTAGCAGACATAGTTGAGTCATTGTTGGGAGCAGTATACATCAAATGAGGATGATCAGTGAACAGTTTGCACTTCCAATTTCTGTAATATATACTTTAACGTCGTATTTTTTTTTAGTTTACCCATTTTATCATATTTTAAGGTTTTTAAATATTTGAAAATACCACAAAACTCATCAATAAAAATATCATACTAGTACTTGTGCTTTTTCCACATTCCACTTCAACACATTTCGCAACTTGGAAATGCGTTCTAGGCTTGGTAAACGCAAATGGCACATGCGTTTTCAATGCCTATAAATATGTGATGTTAACTATACTCCCACTACAACCTCTATCATGTTTAAACTACCAATGTATACTTGTTACTTTTGGTGGGCAAACTTCGAAAATTCCAAACACAACCCACGCATTCATATGTTTTTTATATTTCAACCAACAAATGGGGAAAAAAAATATACCAACTGTAAGTTGCATATTTACATATACATTCATATATATCTTATATACATATACAATATCGGTCTTACTCATTTTAATTTTGATTTATTTAACTTTTTGCAGGTACAAACTATGACAGTCGATCCGCAATTAATTCTCGCGAAAAATTGAAGATCCTCAATTAAGTCTCGCGACATATATTATTATGTATTCATAATAAATATGTCGTGAGCTTTAAAATATATATCGAAAAACAGGCGTGATGGATATTATGACAGAGTACACATACTGTCACTATCACGTTTGATTTTTACGATAATAAACTTAAATAACACGGTAACCTAAGCCAATGCTGTTGCAGTTACTGCTTCCGTATTATACCTTGGCCAGGAAATGATCCGTGCCCGACTTACACTTCCGACATTTAATATTGTATACATTTAGCTTCTTCATTTGTAAAGTACACAATATATCAATTGTACCTGAAGTTTATATTCAAATAAAATAGACCGAGCTTTATTTTATTATTTCTATTTCCATTTTGATTACACAACCATACTGCGCAATATATATATATATATATATATATATATATATATATATATATATATATATATATATACATACATACATACATTTATAAATATATTTATTTGTACGGCCATTTACAATTTTGGAATTAATCCATGCAGTTTGAAAACGAATACTCTAATAAAATTAAATTATTCTAACATATCAGATGAAAATGTTTTGTGCATCCTACAAAATTTAGTTAATTTCTAAATCTAAGAAAAACAAATGATATATATGTTTGTTTTAAATTTCTAGCTAAATAAGTTTCAATCACCGGTCTACCCAAACAATTCTAAAGTTTGAAATATTAACCATCTCAAAACTTAGAAAACAACTTCACTAAACCACTGCTTAGGATAGGTTTCAAACTAAGGCTAAACAGCCCTAACAAACATTCAAATACACACTCAAGTAACTACGCAAGCCCACCTTCTATTAACATTTCTCTTTTTATTAATACTTACTTTTCTCTGAGTAAGAGAAAAAATTACTTAGGATAGGTTTTGAACCAAGGCCAAGCGAGCCCTAAAACACATTCAAATACACAATCAACCAACTACACAAGCCCACCTTCTATTCAAATACACACTCAACCAACTACGCAAGCCCACCTTCTATTAACATTTGTCTTTTTAATAATACTTACTTTTCTCTGAGTAAAATAAAATTAGTTACGATAGGTTTTAAACCAAAGCCAAGCGGCCGTAACACACATTCAAATACACACTCAACCGTCTACGCAAGCCCACCTTCTATTATCATTTTTCTTTTTAATAATACTTAGTTTTCTGAAAAACATAAAGAGCTAACAAAACCATGTCAAAAGATTCGAACCCGGAAATAACAAGTCATATTTTGTGAACCGCCGCATTTAGAATAACAACTAACCGGCGCCGGAAATTACTAAAACGCTACTGGTATTTGCGTTTTACGTATTATTCGTAAAACGCAACTGCTTCTTGCGTTTTCCAAAAAATTCCGACGGACTGGCGCCAGTAAATAAAACGCATTTGGGAGTTGCGTTTTTAGTATTTTTTAGTATTATACGTAAAACGCATCTCCCAAATGCGTTTTAACGTATTCGATATGTCCCATGAAAACGCATTTGGCATATGCGTTTTACGTATACAATACGAAAAACCTCCTTCATGCGTTTTACGTAAATTATGAAAAAAAAAAATACAGCCGGGACAACACAAAAAACGCAAGTTGGAACTGAGTTTTATACATTTATGTCAAAAAAAAAAGTCAACACACATTTACGGAATTTCGTTTCTCTCCTACACATTTCAGTCATTGATCCCATCTCCAAATGTGCAAAGCTATCATTAAATATATATAATTAAAAACAAATCGAAGGCTTTTATAAATAGATTACAACATAGATTCCTTTTTATAAACAAAAATGAGAACAGTTAAAGAAACAGAATTGCTCCGCACCACACATCTGTTTTTCCGCCTTTTTATAAATAGATTACAACATAGATTCCTTTTTATAAACAAAAATGAGAATAGTTAAGAAACAGAATTGCTCCGCACCACACATCTATTATTCCGCCTCTATGAAGCTCAAACCCAAAACCTCCATCTCTCACATAGGGAAGTAACTTGGTGCTAGTAGACCACAAGGTCCTTTGCAGCCCAATTACATTTGTAAGTCATCAGAATTGCACTCAGTATTCCAACCTTGGTTAGTATTCTACACATTCATGGAAAATGTACACCAACCTCTCATATTCTATCTTTAGGGGCCGTTTAGTTCACGGAATGTTAGAATACCTTAGGGAAATCTTTAATATATATATAAAATAACATAAAATATATATTTTTAAATAATTAAAATTAAAACGGCAAAATTTATAAATATCCAAGGTTATCTTACATAACTTAAGAAAGGGAAGGGAATCACATTCCCTTCAAAATCTTATGTGGAAGGAATGTTCTATTCATTGGGAATGTTATATTCCCTGAGATAATATGAACCAAACATAGGAATGTAAGCTTTGAAATGTCACATCTCATTGGTTATATATGTTATATAACCTGAACCAAACGCCCCCTTACTGTCTTCTTTAGCCCTGATAGCTTAGGCTTTGAAGTGTCTTCTTCATACAGTCCAAAGTATGGGAAACAACAAAATATTAAGCTCGGAGTATGGTTCAAACACGATTGCCTGATTTGCTTCGCAAAATATTAAGGGAATGAAGTTTGTATGTATTCAATTTTGTGAAACCTTCTATTTTATTAGCATAACTTTACAGATGGAATTGTTATTAAATACTGATAGCATGGTGTCCATAAAATGAGATGCTTCAAAAAGAGTTAACACCATCTAAGGTCTTCCGAGTATAATGGTTTTGCCACGTTTAGTTCTAAACTTTCAAATTGATCATCTATGGTCCTTCAACTTTCAAATTTAACCATTCGTGGTCAAAGTTAACCACCCGTGATCTTTCAAGTTTCGAAATTTAACCAGTTGTGGTCCTCTTGAAAGGACCATGGTTCGTTAAATTTTAATAGTTGAAGGACCATGGTAGTTAACTTGGACCACAAATGGTAAATTTGAAAGTTTAGAACTAGACGTGGCAAAACTACTATACTCGGAGAAACTCAGATGATATTAACTCTTTCAAAAATTATTGTCATATTAATTTTTGAATGCTTGAATTGCATTTGAATTTATTTTACTATTTAAATTTATGATATATCAGACTAGTTGATCTGCATCTAATCCTCAATTGGGGAATAGGATTTGATCCAAAACTCTAATAAATGCATATGGGGATGAAAATTTTTAAATTTGTATTTGGATTGAACGCGAATTTATCTCAAATCAATTCTCATCCACTCGCGCTCATCCCCAATTATCAGCATAACACAATTTAGGGGTTTTGACTGAATATTTAGGTGAGACATATAAGTAAACCCTGGAAACGTTTATAATAAGAAGTTGGGAAAACCTTGACTGATATGTTAATTATTATTTATGCTAAGAGTAAGCGAACTATGAGTTCAAATACATGGAATTTATATCTTTACTTTTTCACTTTTACTTTATGAGATGTCAAATGATGAGGAGTATGTTATTTTCATCCATTGATTTCTAAGAAAAATGACAACATTTTCTTTAAAAAAAAATATCAATATCGAAAATTTGAGATAGACAGTAAAATTTAAGAGTCTAAATATTTTTTTTTTTTTTTTGAGAAGTATTAGCAATTAAAATGTCGTGATCTGCGCGGCAAGATCCCCTATTGGATACGCCAGAATGAAGACGTTGACTAGACTACAGACGTTGACTGGACTCGCCAGAATAGATATTAGATAACGTCATAACATTTACTTGCAATAATTTGAAGATTTGTAATTAATTAATCATCAATAGATTTGCCGAGAATTTACACTGATACCAAATTTTCATATATCGTGAGCCAAAAAAAAAAAAAAATTACTTATTAATTAGTAAAAGCGCCAGTGCATTATTAACTTGTTTATATATTTATTATTTTTATTTGACATTAATATTAATTTAAAAATCTTTTATAATATATTTTTCTAAAACTAAATTCTTTTAGTGCTTAAAGGATTTTTTTTTCCAAAGTACGGAGTAGCTATAATAATAATAATAATAATAATAATAATAATAATAATAATAATAATAATAATCATCATCATCATCATCATCATAAAAATTATTTATTATTATTATTATTATTATTATATATATATATATATATATATATATATATATATATATATATATATATATATATATATATATATATATAAGAACTACTACTACTACTTTAGAAATAAATAGATTTTTAGAAGTAAACTAATTTCTTTAAAAATAATTTTCAAAGCTATTATTAATATTTATTTTATTATTACTTATCACAAATAATAATTTTTATTTATTCTTGTCAAGTAAATAACAACAACAATTGAATTTTTAAAGATAGAGCCTTTTATAATTAAATGAATTTAAGTTTATAAAGATATATTTATAACCTATGACTTCTCATTTGAGATAGAGCCACAGAAGTGCTATTGAGATACAAGTTATTTTGCAAGTGATGTTAATATTTATTAAAGAAAAAAATGAGGTTTTTGGTTCTTGTATTTGACCCTATAATTCAAGGACAAAAAATTTCATTTTCAATTAAGCATATTAATAAGTTATTAGGGTGGGTAGTATTGGAGCCTTTATTTCTTTTAATTATTTAATTTGGTTGAACTCTCATTCATAACCTACATTTTAAAAATAATGAGTGAGAAGGTGGTATCATTATTTTGGAAAAACAACTCTTGATTTGTATGACCAATATAATGTAGCAATCAAAATCCGTGATCAGCACTGTAAGATCCCCATTGGATACGCCAAGAATGTTATATCTAAATATAGTTGAACCTTGTAATAGTGAAGCGGAAGTTGTGTTGATCTCCAACTAAAGTTGATATCTTGTTGTATTGCCTCTTGAAAGGTAGACCTCCGAATAATGCTAGCTGTTTTGTTTCATGCTTGACTCAGGACCCTAGATGATATACTAGTATTATTTTGTGTAATATGAGTACCATAACTTTAATGGTACGTTTAATTTGGTTCGCGGAATAGGCCGGTCTGTAATGGAATAGCATTCCCAAATCAATTCATTTGTTGGTAAAAACATCTATTCCCAAGAACATTGTTCCTGAGAATGACCTATTCCCCTTATAAAGGGAATAGAGATTCATGGGGGCCCCTTGGTATTATGCTATTTCTGAGTTCTCAGGAATAGCCTAAAGTTGTTATTTCCTCTTTTACCATCCAATTAAATTTATTTCATATTTCACCACCATCGTCGCCGCCGCCACCACCACCCCACCACCGCCACCAACACCACCGCCACTGCTACCATCGCCACCACCACATATTTTTATAAGGGTATTTATGTCTTTTAAAACATGTTTCATTTATATTCTTTAAACCAACCCAACACTGTAATATAATTCTTAAAGTTTATTCCTTCTGCGAACCAAACAATAGAATACAATTCCTATTTTATTCCTTAGCTTGCATATTCCATTCCTTATGGAATAGCATTCCTATTACCTCAAAATTCATTCCTTGAACCAAATGTGTTGTAAGTAGTGCTATATCTTGAATATCTTGTATCCCATCAATACAAGTTTTATATATTTATGCATATATACTAGTTGAATACAAACTAAACCAAACACCCCCAAAGTGGTATCATTATTTTGGAAAAACAACTCTTGATTTGTATGAGCAATATAATGTACCAACCAAAAACCGTGATCAGCACTGCAAGATCCCCCATTGGATACGCCAAGAAGACATAATATAAATGAGATAACATCATGTATATTCTTAGCTTGTAACAAACAATTTTATTTTTAATCAATAATCACTAGGTCTAATTTGCAGAGAAGAAAAATAAAATAATGTCATCGCTTCAAGTACCCTCTGCCAATCCAAATGCAGTGATCAGCCCAAATTTCTGTGCCCCTCATCCCATTCAGCTCTCCATAAAGAAGAAAGTCTATTTTTTTGCCGGCCATGAGTATGAAGTCGAAGATGATACAAATGGCAGATTGCTCTTCAAGATCAAATGGATGTCCGGCAAGTTGGTCATCTTTGATGCTGCTGGAAACCCAATCGTTACTCTAGGACCAAAGGTACGTACCATGCTTGTCTTCCAACTGCATGCATATATGTTCTTAAGATAAAAGGTTTATCACTATGCTTACTTTATTTCCTTATAGATCAACATCACATATATATTTAGAAATAAACTGCCATCACATTTTCAAGTTAGGGTGCTGGACTTGGCCCCCTCTGCATGCCTCTAACCTGTGACCTAAGTATGACATCCTTATAGACGGCTAACGCATTTTTTAGTTAGGGCGTTAGACTTGGCCCCGTCTGCCTCGAACCTGTGACTTGACTATGATATCTTTATATATCACCAACACATTTTTGAGTTAGGGTGCTGGACTTGGCCTCCTTCCACTCGAACCTGTGACCTGACTATGATACCACTTGTTAAGATAAGTGCTTACCACTATGCCAAAAGTTATATAATTAGTATAGCGAATACGCAATTTTATTTCCTTATAGACTGCCAACACATTTTTGAGCTAGGGTGCTGAACTTGGCCCCCTCCGCCCAACATATGTCATTTTTATTAGTAATTAAATAAAAATATCATAAAAATGAAATATACTTTTTGCAGTTAAGTTCAAACCGTTGCAGATGGCATGTGTTTAGGGGAGAAAGCAAAGAAAACAGAGACATGATATTTAGTGCTAGATTTTCTTCTGTGTTCCATATTATCCCAGACTCAGATGTGTTCTTACCCAGTAACACAGCGGAAAGGGTTTGTGATTTCAAATTGAAGACACCCTTCTCCTCCAAAACATGGGATATTTATGGACCTTCTTCTTCTTTGATTGCTCAGGTCAGCTATTTAATTTATTTCTACTTTTATTTTTGGGTGAAAATTGTAAAAAATGCTCCTCTATAATATGCCAATTATCAATGTCACTTCTGAATTATGAGTGGTGTAAATGTTGCCCCTCAATTATCAAAATAGTGCACATATAGCCCCTCCCGTAACAGATCTGTGATTCCTCACCGTTGTCCATTGTTGGTACTTCGAATCGAGGGAGGGAAAAAACAACTAAATTACATATTTACTCCGACTTAACGGTGTCGTACACTAACGGGAAACCACATGTCTATTACGGGAGGGGCTATATGTGCACCGTTTTGATAATTGAGGGGCAACATTTACACCACTCATAATTCAGGGATGACATTGATAATTGGCATATTATAGAGGGGCATTTTTTACAATTTTCCCTTTATTTTTCAATATACACTGCTGGAAATTATGGAATTTTCAACAAATCTTAAATCAGTGGTCGTAAATAGCAATAAAGGTTTTTCCGGATACTAAAGTGGTCGGAGGAACAAGACTTTAACTTGATTTAAGGTCACTTTCAGGTGGTCGGAAATTTCATAATTTCCAGTAATGATAAATATAAATTCGTTTGAATTCGTTGATTGATTTTGGCGTTGCAGATGAAGAGCAAAATCTCCGCTGGAAGCATATTCTTGGGAAAGATCCATTTCATGGTGACTGTGAATCCAAATGTGGACCATGTCTTCATTGTTGCACTAATTCTTATCCATTTTGTGAATATAATGAGAAGAAGGGGGATGTATTAGTGGGTCTTTCTGATTATCTAATATCTATGGCTTGAAACTATATTTAGGACCAAACCCAAATATTTTGGATGGCATAGAGCGTATTTTATACACAAATTTATATTTATGCAAATAAAAGTGCAACTATTATGTTTCATTTTCAGCCAAATTAATATTTTGTCATTTTTTTTCTATTTAAACCTTTGTTTCCATGTTGTAATAGTTGAGAATTTGATATGCCTCCAAGACAAAGACTACTTAAATGTAACTTCCGATCATTTTCAGTAAATCAAATATGAATATTTGAAGTTTGTATCTACTTAAGAACTTTGTGATACATGTTCCCTACAATTCATACCTTCTTCCAAACCCTAACCAAATAGTGGATAACACGACTATTTTTTAACTCTTTATGGCCCGATTGGTTCACGGAATCAATTTGGAGGGAATAAGAATGCTATTCCCCCTGAAGAATGAATAGGACATTCTCAGGAACATTGTTCCTTACCCCAAATGGTGACCAAACAGCGGAATAGGCCCATTACTGAAAATGATATGTCATTTCAGGCCTATTCCGCGAACCAAACACGTCATTAGTGTCATGAATACTTTCAAAAGCTACCACGGGATCTTGCTAAGTAAAATCTAGGGATTGTATCTTTTTTTTTTTTTTTAATTATTTATCATCAACTTTGCGGAAGATTGCTCTTGAAATTTTCGATCGTCTTCATTGTTCGCTCAGTTATCCTACCATGTAGTTTGGTTTATTAACATATCTTTTTATTGTGCATCGTTTGAGTATAATATTATGGATATATTGAATTTTTCCTAATTCATCATGTTGGCAGGGTTGATTTTCATTCGTGGGCATACATTTTAGGGTGTGTTTGGTTCATTGATTTAATTTACACATTAGGGAGGGAAATCAAAATCATAGTTAGTATTTGGTTGACAACTTTTTAATACACAACTATGTGAGTTAATTACACCTCCAATTAACAACCACATTCTGTAATTAAAAATGGGTGTTAATGCTTTTAGATTTTTGTTTTGATTTTTTTGTTCGTATTGGTGCTTTGGATGCCATTATATATATGTTAGGATCAATTGTCTTGCTTCTTTTTTTTTATTATTTTTTAAACTTTTATTCCCGTTATAGGGTCATACATAACCAAACATCAATATTAGTAATCATTCCAATTCCACCCTATTACCAAACATGGAAATATTTTCACCAAAACTCATTACCATTTGCAAATTAACCAAACAGGCAAACACACCCTTCGTTTTGCTGGTGTTGTCTTGTTTAATGGGTTGAGCACTTGTGCTTATGCGTTGTGAATTTTCTGGTGTGTCATTGTGCATTTTAGTTGTGACGGCGTTAACTAGTTTTGAGGCTTTGAGTGTGGTATTTGTATTGCTTTAGGTGTGTAAAATTATGAAGTGCATGGAGCAGTTTTCCAATTAGGATATTGGGCTAAACAAAAACTTATTATGATGTGGAATGGATCAGACCCACCATAAAATTGGTTTAGAGACTACTAAAGCCAGGGAAAAATATGACTAATAGTAATTGGACACTAAACCTCCATGATCTTCACAATTGTGTTACAATAGAAATAAATAATATAGCTAAGGCCAAACAAGGGTCCAAGCCTAAGAATAAGTCTAGACATGAAAGACACACCCAAAGCTATATTATGACGACACTATGTGGAATGATTTGTATACAGAGGGGGGATGGAGGCGCAGACGTTATGCCATGGAACCGTCTTCACCATTCATGGTGAACACGGTTCCAACGGTATTAGTACACCGTTATTTTTTTTTTTTTTTATTTCTTAATTAATTGTGTGACTTTTCTTCTTTATTTTCACATTTTGTGGTTTCACTTTAATTTGAGGTGAACAAAGATTTCGGACATTCATAAATTATGAATTCATGCCTGCATATTCACTTTGGAACCATGCCTACACATTCCCGTCCGAAATCACGGACATTCATAAATTATGAATCCATTCCTGCACATTCACTTTGGAACCATGCCTACACATTCACTTTGGAACCATGAGATTATGAATTTTCTGTTATAAGATTATGAATTTTCTGTTATGAGATTATGAATTTTCAGTTATGAGATTATGAATTTTCTGTTATGCGATTATGAATTTTCTGTTATGAGATTATGAATTTTCATTACATTCATAATTTCGGACATTCATAAATTATGAATTCATGCCTGCACATTCACTTTGGAACCATGCCTACATATTCCCGTCCGAAATCACGGACATTCATAAATTATGAATCCATGCCTGCACATTCACTTTGGAACCATGCCTACACATTCACTTTGGAACCATGAGATTATGAATTTTCTGTTATGAGATTATGAATTTTCTGTTATGAGATTATGAATTTTCTGTTATGCGATTATGAATTTTCTGTTATGAGATTATGAATTTTCATAAAATTCATAATCTCATAACAGAAAATTCATAATTTGATCAAACGCGCGCCGTTAACTCCACATCCGCGAAATTTTTTTTTTTTTTGCCTAAAAACGACGTCGTTTTGCCTTGTGTTCACCATTCTCGGTGAACACGATTCCATGACATAATTTGCGATGGAGGCGTGTTATGTCTGAAGTTTAAAGATGATGATTTTTGAATGGGTGATCCTCGCTACCTAACTCCCCAAATTGGGAAAATGACACTTTTTCTTCCAGTGTTATATACTTATAGCATTTTTTTCTCTTAAATTATTTAAGTGACAGTTTTTTCCCTAGATATGTTAAATGGACATATTTACCCTTAAAATAAATATTTCATTTATTTCTTTCTCCAAATATTGGATTCCGGTTCTATATCATAACCGAAAAATTTAATTTGATTGTTATAGTGTCCAGTTCTATTCGAATTGAATCGAACCGTGGTCATTCCTACATATAAGGGATAATTTGTTGAAGAAAAAAAATAAATAAAATATTTATTTCAATGGTAGAAATGTCTATTTAATATATCAGGAGAAAAAATCGTTACTTTTATAATAATTGAGGGGGTTAATGTGAATATATGAATAATTCAGGAGAAAAAAGTGGTATAAACATATAATTCAGGGAAAAAAAGTACCATATATCAACTTTGCCCTGGCATGCCTAGCTATTCAACTGCTGGTCGAGTAGTGCCTCGGCACACTACTCCCTTCCTCGTTGGTCATCACCTCTCTAAGGGATAGTTATGCTGTGCAACCGTGTGCACCATGCGTTTTGACTAAAAACGTGCATTTCATTTAAAAAAAATCAGCTTCAATTCCCCTCAACAGCATTATTGTGGATATATAGTTATGAATTTGTGGATATATAGTTATGAATTTATGGATATTTAGTTCATTCATTGTGGATATTTAGTTCATTTATTCTGGATTTTGTGTTATTCATTCACTGTTGATATATAGTTATGAATTTGTGGATATATAATTCAAATTATGCACACAAAAAATGCTATTGCCGGGAACCAAACCTGAATTTTTTCTTTTTAAATGGGATGCGCGTTTTTAGTCAAAACGATGTCGTTTTTGTAACCGTGTGCACCATACATGGTGCACACGATGTATGGTGCACACGGTTGCACAACATAATTTGCACTCTCTAAGGCATAACGTCACTTCTCTAGCCAATGAGGCAATGACACCACCTCCCAAGCTCTTCCACACCTTTCTATCCCCTTCCAAGCCCAAAGTAATTATTCTTTCACCTTATATACTTAGGCAGTTAGGCCCAATGTCATGCCATTGGGTTACCTACCTTCATGGGTTGATTGAGCGGCCCTACCCCACTAGGTCTGATACAAACTTTATAAGGACAATTCACTCAAGGAATTATAGCACAAAATTTTCTCAAATTCAATGAGAAAAGGGTTACTTTAGTGCGCACAAGATCGCCCTTAAACCTCGATTCCATGAAGGACCAAAAGAAGCAAACCTTAGCACACCTCAAGCTGATAAAATTTGCAATTTTCGAACAACTAGAATGGTATTCTAACAAGTCCTTCAATTCTAAGATTGATAGGTCCAAAATTCTAAAATCTAAGATAGGTTTGATTTTCATTGGGCCACAAAATCAAAAACACTATTCTATAGGTCCATGAATATAAGGAAAAATTCTTACACAAGTGTAAAGAAAATGTAAAGGATTATATTTAAATCTGTCTTATCAAAATCAACATATATATTCACAACCCTTTTATAGATGAGGGTGGTAAGAGTACTATCCCATCTAGGGAGATGTAGAAAAAGATACAGAGACATTCTAAAACTCTTGTAAAGAATCGTTCTAAATATGTAACTAGAAAACAATAAGATAACAATTTAAAATAGAGTTAATACCCAAAATGGTCCCTCGATTATGTCATAATTACCAATTTGGTCCTCAACTACCATTCTTACCCAATTAAGTCCTCAACTATACAATTCTTACCCAATTTAGTCCTCAACTATACAATTCTTACCCAATTTAGTCCTCTGTATTAATTTGACTGTTTGTTGACTGTCAAAAGTCGGGATAAAATTATAATTTTACAAGATTTCTCCTTCCTCTCCATTTAGCAGTGCCAAACCATGCAGCAGTACACTCCGATCAGATTTCGATCGTCAAAAAATCGTTGGAAATCAAATTCATGGGCTATCCGATGCATAACCACTACTTCGATACTGACAGGTTTAGAACCCAACCGGAACTTATTGCTACATGGTTTGGCGCTGCTAAATGAGGAGGAAGGAGAAAACTTGTAAAATTACAACTTTATTTCCACTTTTGACAGTCAACAAATAGTCAAATTGACAAAGGACTAAATTGGGTAAAAATTATATAGTTGAGGACTTAATTGAGTAAGAATGATAGTCGAGGACCAAATTGGTAATTACAACATAGTCGAGGGACTATTTTGGGTATTAACTCTTTAAAATATGAAACAAATTTTCTTATTCTAACTAGGAAAACAATCTTAACTTAGGGGGTGTATTTAATCATGACTTTCACAGAGTTTTAAAGAGTTTTTATGAACTTTAAAAGTTTAGAGGTATTCAATTCAAACTTTTAGAGAGTCTTTAAAAGTCAAGCGGTATTCAATCAAGATTTTTAAAGAGTCTTTAAAAGTCGTGTGATATTCAATTAAGACTTTTAAAGAGTCTTTAAAAGTCATGTGGTATTCAAAAAGTTATGAACTTTTGTAGACTTTTTAATTTTAAGACTTTTGTAGACTTTTCCTTCTCAAATATAAATAGTTGAAATCCAACCATCAACCCAAGATTTCAAAATTTTCACCCGCATGGGCAGCTCAACTGGTCATAGAGGTGAAACTTTGGAAGAATGACCAGGGATCGAGTCTCACCAGCCACAGTGTGGGAACAACCTCTCAAAGTGAGGGGGGTTCCTTGTGCGCAGTGAGCACCGGTCTAGCCTCTGTGGTTCATGTTCAGTTGAGTTACCATAATTTACATCCTCCCAAATGCTCTGTCGGGTCGGGGTGTGGGGGGGAGCAACCTCTCAAAGTGAGGGGGGTTCCTTGTGCGCAGTGAGCACCGGTCTAGCCTCTGTGGTTCATGTTCAGTTGAGTTACCAAATGCTCTGTCGGGTCGGGGTGTGGGGGGGAGCAACCTCTCAAAGTGAGGGGGGTTCCTTGTGCGCAGTGAGCACTGGTCTAGCCTCTGTGGTTCATGTTCAGTTGAGTTACCATAATTTACATCCTCCCAAATGCTCTGTCGGGTCGGGGTGTGGGGGGAGCAACCTCGCACCGGTCTAGCCTCTGTGGTTCATGTTCAGTTGAGTTACCATAATTTACATCCTCCCAAATGCTCTGTCGGGTCGGGGTGTGGGGGGGAGCAACCTCTCAAAGTGAGGGGGGTTCCTTGTGCGCAGTGAGCACCGGTCTAGCCTCTGTGGTTCATGTTCAGTTGAGTTACCATAATTTACATCCTCCCAAATGCTCTGTCGGGTCGGGGTGTGGGGGGCCCTTAGGGTTGGGGTTCAGCCTTTGGAAGAAGATTTCAAAATTTTCTTTCTAACAACTTTGAATGTTTTCTCTCTATTTAAACTATATTTTTTATCCCTATTTAAACTCTATAAACCTATCTAAATTTAATAAAATTATTTTTTTCTTCATTATCATATATTTTCCTCATACCTAAACTCTACCCATTTTTCTCTCTCCTACATTTTACAATCTTCATCTAAAAATTCGAAATAATATTATTTTCCTCATACCTAAACTCTAATGGCCCGTTTGGTTCACGGAATAGGCCGGGAATGGCATAGCATTCCCAGTAATAGGCCTATTCCTTTGTTTGGTAACCATTTCTATTACCAGGAATATTATAATATTCCTGGTAATAGCCTATTACCTCAAATAAGGTAATAGCTATTACTAGGGCCCCCCTGGTATTAGCCTATTACTGAACGCTCAGGAATAGATTTTAGAATCTATTTTCTTTTTTACCCCTTTCTTTAACCTAATTTTTTATCCTGTATATAAATTTATCCTATTTCTCGTCAAATTTTAATAAATGTTTCATAATATTCATATAAATACTTATATATTTTAATTTTTATTCTTTTTATGTTTATATTCGTAATATATATATATATATATATATATATATATATATATATATATATATATATATATATATTAACAACAGGTTACTACGAATAGCGAACTACTGTTCACAACAACAATTTGGGATTGCAAACAGTAGCACCTTGTTGTTGTTCGCAGTCTCAAATTGCTATTGCAAATAATATTTCTTTGCGTGATGCCTAGCAATAAAAGTATAATTTGTTATATATATTATTAATATTATATTTATATTTTTTTATTTTATGCAACTTGTAATTATATTTTTAAATACTTTATTTGATCAATTCTTTTATTATAAATTTTATTGTTAATGTTGTTATGAATTTCTAATGAAATAATTTTTTTTTTGTTAATGTTTATTAATAATATATATAAGTAATTAGTAAGTCTCAATATACTATGGATAAAAATAATAATGTTGAGAATGCTGATATCGGTGAAAAACTATATAATAAAAAGAATTTTATGATATATTATAAATGTTTTGTAAGAAAATTATAAATGATAAGAATCAAAATCATTGAAAGTTTGTAAGCATGTATTCAATTTAGAATTTCAATGACTTTTATAGACTTTTTAAAATAAAAAGTTAATAAAAGTCTATGAATGTTTTTTATATAGACTTTTATAGAGTTTTATAAAGTTTTAAAAAGTTATGAACAACACTATGAATGTCAATTAAAGTTTATTAAAATCTATCATTTTAAAAGTCTTTAAAACTCTACAAAAGTCATGATTGAATACACCCTTAGGCTGTCAAGGGAGAACGAAGGTGGCGTGATTATGACTCTTCCAAATCAGTTTGAAAGCAAGTAAAATACTACAATCGTTATGCCATGGAACCGTGTTCACCATTCATGGTGAACACGGTTCACAGTTTCAACGGTGTTAGCACACCGTTATTTTCTTTTTTCTTTTTCTTAATTAATTGCGTGACTTTTCTTCTTCATTTTCACATTTCGCGGTTTCACTTTAATTTGAGGTGAGCAATGATTTCGGACATTCATAAATTATGAATTCATGCCTGCACATTCACTTTGGAACCATGCCTACACATTCCCGTCCGAAGTCATGGACATTCATAAATTATGAATCCATGCCTGCACATTCACTTTGGAACCATGCCTACACATTCACTTTGGAACCATGAGATTATGAATTTTCTGTTATAATATTATGAATTTTCGGTTATGAGATTATGAATTTTCAGTTATGAGATTATGAATTTTCTGTTATGAGATTATGAATTTCCTGTTATGAGATTATGAATCTACATTACATTCATAATCTCATTCTCATAACAGACAATTCATAATTTAATAAATAATTTATTTTTATGCGATTATGAATTTTCTGTTATGAGATTATGAATTTTCATTACATTCATAATCTCATAATAGAAAATTCATAATTTGATCAAACGGCGCCGTTAACTCCACATCCGCGATTTTATTTTATTTTATTTTTATAAAAATGACGTCGTTTGGACTTGTGTTCACCATTCATGGTAAACACGTTTCCAGGGCATAATTTGCGAAAATACTATAGGTATTCACCGTCATCAATTAGATTATATTCTTTATTGGGCTTTCACGACTCTTCCATCAATATTGCACAAACATAATGTATGATTGTCATAGTTAGTCTTGGGCCTTGTGATGGGCCAATAGGAATTCTTAGGCAAATTATATCATGCACCACGGTGCATAATTGGTTATGCACCGCACATAAAAACGACGTCGTTTTGTTTAATGAAAAGAAATGATATCCGTTTCCCGCCGTTCCGCACCCTTCCGCAAAAAAGTAACTCTGTTATTCAGTTTCATTTTGTATACACTGCAGTTTCAGTTCAACACAACTACACTTTCATTTTGATATAACTACAGTTTCATTCGATATTTATAAACTCAAATATGTGAAAATGTTATTTAATTTTATTTTATATACACTATAGTTTTATTAAACACAACTACATGATCATTTTGATATAATTACAGCTTCATTGTACAATATACACTCAAATATGTGAAGTGTTATTCAGTTTCATTTTATATATACTGTAGTTTCATTTCACCACAACTCCAGTATCATTTCGATATAACTGCAGTTTCATTTGATAATATAAAAATAATACGTGAGGCAGTGTCAGTTTAGATATACTGTAATGTCAGTTGGAAATTAACATACAAAAAAATGCACGCTCCGTTAAAATTAACGGCGCGATCCGTTAAACTAACGGCGCCGTCTTGACCACGGTGCACGTGCATCGCGGTCCACGATATAACGACTGGAATTCTTAATGGATGTGGACAGTTCTACACAAGGCCTAGTGGTTACCATTAATGGAGGCCTATTTGGAAGGGAAAAGGAGGGATTTTTCAACGTTGCGGGAGACTAGTAAGGGTATAGGAGTTGGTCCTTGAAAGAGAAAGGGAGTGCAATGGTTATATCATGCACCAGTGCGTACAATGCATTGCGCATCTCGCCTAAAACGACGTCGTTTTGTTAAGTTCTGTGAGGAGTTGACCCGACGGAGTTTATGTGTATTCTGTTATACAATTATATACATTCTATTATATAATTGTGTACATTCGAAACATGAGATTTTTTTTAAGAGTTAAGAGTTTATGTGTATTATGTTAAGAGTTTATGTGTATTATGTATTATGTTAGATTATGTGTATTATCATTTCAAAAAAGACTGTGTATTCTGTTATACAATTACGTACATTCAAAAGGAATTTTTTTAAGAAGTTAACAGCAGACACGAGAAACGAAATTTCTAAAAAAAAAAATAAAAAAATAAGTACAAAATGGCATCGTTTTGGGTCAGAACGCACAATACACTGTACGCCCTGGTGCACGATATAATTTGCCAATGGAGTGGAGCTTGGCTCATGTTTTGTCTTCTTTAATTTGTTCTATTTTGGTAAAGTTATAAACCAAAAGTGAAAAAGGGTGGGAGATTTCTTCCTTAGAGTTTAGAATCAAGTGAGGATTTAAAATGATGTAAGATTTTGGATGAATTCTGTTTTTATCTTGATTTTCTTGCGTTGAACGGATGTTCTTTCGGCTAGAGATCTGCGTGGACCCTTTAAGTTTATGCAAAAACTTGTGTGACGGTGGCCTCACGAATCTTTCTCCATGAGACAAGTCAAGTAAAGATGAAAATGTAATACTAATTAAGAATAAAACATTTCTTACTTATAAGATAAAATGTAATACTTTTACATTTTGATTCAAAAGTATTATATTTTCCTTATAAGTAACAAACATTTTATTTTTGATTAGTATTGCATTTTTACATTTCCATCTTTACCCGAATAGTCTCAGAGATAAAAATCTTTGAGACGGTCTCACAAGAGAGCCACTCTTGTTTTAATTATGTTTTCATATCATTTTATGTGTATTAATGGAATTTAGTTAAACCTATTAATAATTTAATTTTTTTTATAATCTTAAATTTTATATTATTATATAAAATTTATATATTTATAAATTATATTAAAATTATTACTCTCTCCGTCTCATTTTATCTGTCCTACTTATTACTTATTGGTCAAATCAACCATTTTTTTTTATTTTCTTTAATATTTTTTTACTTATTTTTAAATTTGTTTTTTTTTGTTTTTGTTTTTGTTTTTGTTTTTTTTTGTTTTTTTTTTTTTTTTTTTTGTGTTTAATAGTACTTTTAGTGTAGTTTCTAAGTATATAAATTCTGTATACTAATACAAAATTTAATATTATACTTAGTTAAGTCTCATTAATTGAACCAGCCACATAAAATAAGACGAAAGAAGTATTAAATACAAAAATCAAATTTAAAAATAAAAAATATATATTTAAAAATAAGTTAAAAAAGAAAATAAAATGATCAAACAAATGAATAATAAATAAGATAAATAAAATAAGACAAATGGGTCGGAGTATTAAATTATTATTTGTTTTATAAAAATATTTTCTGATGGAGAACTAATGTAATTGGAATTATTTAGTAATTTAATTAATAATTGTATAAGCTTATAGGCATATTCACGTACAATCAAAATATTCATGATCACATTAAAAATTAACTGAAATTTAGCAAACATTTTAAATTTTATACTAAATTATTTATTTTAATATATTTAAATAAAATTATTAAATAACTCAGGGGTGGAACCAGGGCCCCACACCCTGCCCCCATTTTTAGTAAATATATAGGTATATATTATTACTAGTAATTCACCCGCACGATGCACGAAAAAAAATTATGCTATTATAAATATAAATAAAAAATAAAAAAACTAAAATATTTTAAATTATTTAATATAATAATATTTTGAGCTTCCATTGGTCAAGTATATATTATTTTTATAGAATACAAAATTATAATGAAAATTATAATTATAATTATAATTTTGTATGGTTAATATAGTCTCTAATTATGTGCATATTCAAATAAACTTATAGAGAGAATTTACATAATTACATTGATTTATTCTTAATTATATTTTATCTATATTATAATTTTCACAATACGAATAATAACTAAGATAATTACATTTGGAAAGCAAATTTCAAATTTTGTATGTGTAAATTTAAACTCTAATTGAACACATTTTTTATATGATTATATAATATATAGCTATTTTATTTTTCAAAAGTATATTTTTTAAATGATTATATAATATATAGCTATTTTATTTTTTAAATGTTGTGTTTGTTTTTTTTTTTTTTTAATAATAAAGGATGTTGTGGCATTAATTGTAACATTAATTATTTCTCAAACCATATAGCTTTATTATATAAAGGATAATATGGATAAATTACACTTTTGGCCCCTCTCTTAATTTTGTTTTAAAAAAATCTATTATATGTATATATTAAATGAACTCGAAAGTTACACTTTTCATCCCTAAGTTATGAGATAATTGTAGAATTCGTCCATAATTGTTGATTGTGTTCACTTTTCGTCCCTAAGATATAATTGACATTGCAAATTTCGTCTTTTTAATAATAGGTTGTGGTCACTCTTCCTTTCTAATCTATACTTCGCTCCTAATGTTTTGTTAGTAAATGGACGAAATTTGCAACATCAATTACGGAGTATATTTTAGGGATGAAAAGTAAGTATGACTAATAATTATGAATTCTTCAATTACCATATAACTCAGTGATTAAAAGTGTAATTTTTCCTATTTTTCTACTATTGTATAATTTTTGTGTTATGTAAAAAATTCAAAAGTAAAGTTTGACAATCTTAACGATCATACTTATATAATTATATATTTCATATATTATTGCACATAGTATAATTTAAAATAATTATCAATAATAATTGACACAATCATATATAGTATATGTATAATAATATTGTGTGGTTGGTACTAATATCGACTAAGATGATAAATTTTCTTTATAAATTTGGCCCCCAACCCCGACTTTTTGGCTTCGCCACTGATTGCTTCCATAAATTTTCTTTATAAATTTGAGTCTCAATGGATGCGATATTAACTCTTTATGCTTCAGACTTCAGTAGGTTGAGAAAGTAGTTATGAACAGACTCTACATTGTAATAGTCTAATAGAGTTAGTAGCACTAAAAAAAAAAAAAAAAAAAGTAAAAATAGTTAAAACTTATATCCACTTTCTTGGTTGATTTAAATTAGCCACCAAAATACACCCGAAGCAGGCTGCGGCACGTGCATGTCGACATATTTCTCACCATTTCCATGCCATTTCGCGTACGAACGATCTAAAGCGCAATGGATCCACCCTAAAATGACTCTATCATGTCCTCATTCTATATGTCTCTTTCTTAGCTGCTATGCAACTTGGGTATATTGACCTTCTGCCCCTTCTAACTTCTACTCTTCTACAAAATTTTCATCTCTTCCGTTTCTTACTTTACCCCATCCAATCCGGTCATTCAACTCGTTCTTCAGAGTTTCTAACAAATTTCAACCCTCTAAAGATTTAGTTCAATATTTTTTTTGAATATTTAGTTTTTTTGTATTATTGTATTATATTTATATTTTATACAATTAAAAATTATTAGATTAAAAGTGTTGGCCGTCGGCCGGGTTGACCGAGTTCAGCCCCTGCTCGATTCGAGATGTGACGTTATGACTTCCCATGAATGAATGTGATTAAATGATTAATATCTACTTACTTATCACCAATTGATTTTAAATAGGATGTGACAAGTAGATAATCAAAGAAGTTTTATAGGTCACTTCCCACTGGAAAGTCAGTATAGTGTAACGTTGAGATTCATCAAAAGGTATTATTAAACATAACAAGTTAAATTTTAAAAATATTTTTTAAAAATAAGAGAAGTATGGAAAGTTACTAATGAATCATGAATAAATAAGTAAAATGAGATATGAGTATATAAAATGTGTTGTACATTTGGTGATGATGCGAAGGTAGGAATAAAAATTGATCAAATTCAAATTTACCATCTTTGGTATAATTAAAAGATAAAAAAAAAAAAAAATATTTTCAAAAAAAAAAAAAAAAGATAAAAAAATACTCCGTAATAACAATAAAAGGTTTAAATCTTTCCCTCTTGAGTCATAGCCCCAAAGGCTTTTAGGCGTAGTAATTAATATTCTCTAATAAATGTTCATACGTAACACTTTCTTTGAAACTTGATAGATCTAAGTTAGTCAAATGATCTATAAAAGATCTACACATTTTCTATTTATGACCTTTACATAAAAATCTTAAAGAACCTATATTTAATTAAGAGAAGTAATTTTATTAGTTATATTGTCTTTATTTTTTTTCAATGTAAAAATTTTTTCATTCAAATTCATCAATTGATTATATACACTATATTGTCTATTATCTTTTTTGTGTACTATTTTTTTTAATTAAATATCAAATTTATAATACAAAATAATGCTATATATTTATTTACCAAATATTTTATTAATACCATGAAAAATAAAACAAATATAATTAATAAAGTCAATCATATTAACTACTCGAGGGATTTGTTGACAAAGAGAGTATTCAAATCACACAACAAATTGAAGTGAGAACTATCTCGCAATGTCCTTGTTTGACAATCAGCAGTTAGCGGTTAGCGTTAGCGGATTATATTAGCACATTTGAGTATTTGACCAGGGAATTATATCAACGGTTGGTAAAATGATATTTAAAAAATTAGATGTTTAGATTAACATGTAAAATGACCTAAGGGTATACATATATTAATAATAATAATAATAATAATAATAATAATAATAATAATAATAATAATAATAATAATAGTTTAAAAAAATATAATTAAGCGAATCATATTAACTACTTGGGGACTTATTGACAAAAGAGTATTCAAATCACACAACAAATTGAAGTGGGAAACTATCTCGCAATGTCCTTGTTTGGTAATCAGCAGTTAGCTCTTCAATATTAGTATATATTTAATATTTTATGCCCTAATTTTTATTTGCTCTCCTTATGTCCCGTATTTGGTTTCAACTATACTTATACAATTATTTTATTGACAATTATAATCAATCTTGACTATATTATCTTGCATTTGTAAACTTAGAATCACCTATTTAAAATGCAAATTTAACATTCAATTATCTATGCATGAACAATTTTAATTTAATCCTGCCTTGATATACTTTAAAGTACTTATTTTTTAAAAAAAAAATATTGGGCATTATCCCACCTACAAAAACTAGTTCTCTAATAAATGTTCATACGTAACACTTTCTTTGAAACTTGATACATCTAAGTTAGTCAAATGATCTATAAAAGATCTACACATTTTCTATTTATGACCTTTACATAAAAATCTTAAAGAACCTACATTTCTGTAAGCATTTTTTTTTTTTTGCAATTCCAAAGGAAATAAAAACTCATTGCTTAGTTACCACCAATTTGCATCCTTAAATCTCTTACCAAATCAAGTGATCAAGTCAACATTACATATATTTATACATGCCTCTAATAATTACTTTGTAATTATTTGATTACTATATTTATGGTGTGTTTGGATCACACATAAAATCGAAATCAGAATGAGAATCAAATACTTAGTAGTTAGTAATTGTAATGAATTTTGGTGAAAGTATTTTACATGTTTGGTAGTAGGCTAGAATTGAAATGATTACCAAATTGATGTTTGGTAATATATGACCTTATAATGAGAATAAAATTTTTAAAAATATAAAAACAAAAAATCAAGGTAATTGATCATAATATAATAACATCCAAAACACCAATATGAACAAAAAATCAAAACAAAAATTTAAAAACATTAATCCAAACTTAAAAACCAAATTACCAATATAAGATGGAATAATATTCATTTTTAATTAAGGAATAAGATTCTTAATTGAAGAGGGTAATCAAATTCATAGTTACCAAGACTATGTGGTCTAATGGTATCCAGGTTGGATTTTCATTTGGAAGGTTGTGAGTTCAAGCCTCAGTGGAGGTGTTATTGGTTTTTTGTGTTTCAATAGGTTGAAAAAGTATATGAACAAATACTACATTGTAATAGAGCCAGTAGCATTCAAAAAAAAAAAAAAAAAAACAATAACTATGATTTTGATTCACATTCCTAGTGTGTAAACCCATGAACCAAACACACCTTTAATTTTGAAATAAGTATGCTGTGAGACCATCTCATTGTAAGACAATAGTTATTGAATGGACCGTGGTCCAAAAAAGGTGTGTGGACCATGGTTTAAAAACGGCGTCGTTTTGCTTAATTTTATTTTTTCGCTCGTCCAACTGCAACATACATTTTTATAACTCATAATGTACATTATGTTACCCAGATATTTCATTATTCCAAATATATAATGTACATTATTTTAACACATAATGTACATTATTCTAACATATAATGTACATTATTTTTACTCATAATATACATAACACTGTTTTGGACCGTGGTCCACACAATAATTTGCCATTGTAAGACATTTAATAATTTTAAATTAAAATATAATACTTTGTAAGTAAAAAATATTAACATCTCACGCGAGTTGGTCTCACACAAAAGTTAATCCTAGTTTTGTTTATAAGACTGAACCTTTATTAGTATTCCTCAATTTATATTCGTATGTTTTATGATAGTAAAATTTTACCTTCTATTAAAACTAATAAACTTTCAAAAAATTTTGAACATTTTTACCTTTGTGTGATAGTTTAGAAAATCTATTAATTTCATCCAAATCGTAATTAACCCTCATATAATGAGTGACTATTCTGTGAGACCGTTTCACGGATCCTTGTCAATGAAACAAGTCAAGTCAAGATGGAAAAATGTAATACTTATATTGAAAATCATAATACTAATAAATAAAATGTTTGTTACTTATAATAGAAAGTGTACTCTTTTAAAAGTATTATATTTTTCTTCAAAATATTATGCTTTCCTTTATAACTAATAAACATTTTATTCCTGATTAGTATAAATATTACATTTTTATCTTGCTGATTCAACCCGACTTACAAACGAGGATCCAGTAAGACGGTCTCGTATAAGTTTTTGCCTCAATCAAATAAATATAATAAGCTAGATTTAGGAACGGCCTGCAAAGTTGAATAAATTTTATCCCTTTGAAATGAACGAAACATTTTTTTTTTTTAATTTATTTGACGTACAGAAAAGATATTCATCTTCTTGTTTAACCACACGATAGGTAAAAACTGAAAAAACCATAGAAGAAGTACCGAAGGGCATAGAAGTAAGTATGGCATATTTTTGTAGCTACTAGCAGCTGCACCATCCGTCCATCCCATCTTTATATATTATTATTATTACTTATTAGGTAGAATATAATATAATATGACGTTAGGTGCGATTGGATTCTATTTCATTGCATCAAACTAAGGCTCCTTTTCATACTACCCCAATACAGCCAACAGAGAAAAAGTGCAGAGAAAAGCAGACGACACATAGAGCTAAACAATGTTTAGATTTGGCGATGCTTTCTCCACGGTGATGCATGTTATGTTTAGGAAAAGCATGAATGTGTACCAAGATTTGGCGCATGTGTTGCTGGATTTGGGTTCGATTCTCGTCTCCGTTTTCCGGTTTTCGAGCACCGTCATGAGGCGGCCCAACGCCGCCGTTTCAACCCGCCACCACCCGCCTATGTTCTCCGGGTTTACCCGCCACGACCGCTAGCTCAACTCAACATGATTATGCCGACATCCTTGATTGGGATGGGGCTCGAATCTGTGACCTTAATGGTAACAGTGATATCATCAGGTACTTGAATTGGGTTTTCAACTGTGGATCAGTTGGGGCTTCTCTGATCTATTGTAGTAGTGTTGAGTTCAATTCATTGATAATATAGTGCTTTAATTTGTTTGCATTTGTTGACTAAACATAACAAGGCGCCAACATCATATTAACATTATAAAAATTGGGATTAGATCAAGATTAAAGTGGCATATATTGGCATAGTAGAACTTGGTTTATATAGGCAGTACAATAGATTTAATTAAGAAAGAGATTTGATGTCTTCGTGACCAATTTTCGCATCATAGCATCATCATAATCTTCTTCACATCTTTGACATAACATAGTCCATGACATCCACAAGAAAATCAGCATCATCTTTAGAGAAGCAGAGTGGAGGAGTGATTCTGAACACATTTCCATACAATCCACCCTTGCCAATTAACACCCCCAAATCTAGACAACAAATAATGGCAATAGAATGTTAGAATCAAGTTTTTACCACTATAAAAGGCGCAACCTTATTTCCTTATAGACTGCAATCAAATTTTGGATAGGAGGGTGCTGGACTTGGCCTTTCACCAGCCTCTGCCCAGGAATTCTATTCCCTCCCAGCACCTGACTCTGTCACCACTTGTTAGGACCAAACACTTTATCATTACGCCAAAAGTTATAACTATACCAAAAACGCAACTTATTACTGCTATCACATTTTCAAGAGACAGGGTGCTGAACTTGTCCTTTCGCTGACCTCCACAACAGTCTCTTAGCCACCAATTGATGGACTTAGCCCTTACCCGCCTCCGCCCAACAAGAAGATAGTTGGTTTTTTGGTACAATGAACATATATGCCACAAAGAAAAATGGCAAGAGGCTGGGTTGAAGATGTTACATACCTTTCATCTGCTCCATCACATGCAGAATTTCTACCCTGGCCGGTGTCTTCTCTTCCCGGTCAGTGACTAGTTCCACCCCCAGCATGAGCCCTCTTCCCCTCACATCACCAATAACTGAAAAAAAAAAGCACAAATTGCAGCCTCAGATCAGACATGACACATCTGTATACTTCACTCTACCGCTAAGTAATCATACTCTGGTGCTTATCCTTGAGGGCGATTAGGCGGCGTTTCAAGTAGGAACCGACGGTGTGGGCATTTGCTTGAAGCCCCTCCCTTTCCACTACTCGGAGAACAGCGTGCCCGGCTGCTGTGCACACAGGATTTCCTCCGAAGGTGTTGAAGTAATTGTGACGAGTCAAAACCTCAGCAATGTCTGGAGTTGTCACCACTGCTCCCAGAGGGATCCCATTTCCAATTCCCTGTGAGAATATAATGTTGTTGTCTTGTATAAACAGCCAAACAGGCTAACATATTTATTCATAGGACAAACAAAGGTAAACTAACTTTTGCCATTGTCACTATGTCGGGGATAACACCGTGATTCTCGAACCCCCAAAAGTGGCTTCCTGTCCTGGAAAATCCAGCCTGAACCTCGTCCGCGATACAAAGGCCTCCAGCTTTCTTTATAGTTTTGTACACCGCCGGCAAGTAATCCGGTGCCAGTTCTACTATGCCACCTACCCCCTAAGTAGGCATATACATATGTAAAATGTTAGAATCAAACACATATCAGTATACCCAAAGTTATATCTTATCTCAATCAGGAAAACCTCACAACCCTTTCGAGTGTAGGTAAATCCCGCCTTGTAATCCTAGCCCGCAAAGGACTACAAGGAAGTAAATCAGCCTAGATTACTTATAGCCAATGTTGCATAAATCACTAGGTGCTTGGGGACCGCCTATGACGCCTAGAGCGCCTAGGCGGACGCCTAGAGCGCCTAGAGAGCGTCTAGGAGGCCGACCGCCTAGCGCCTAGGCAATTAATGCTATTTTTGCAACACTGCCTATAGCTAACCGGCTCAAACCAAGGGTCAAGGGTTCGAACTCGTAATTACCGGCTCAAACCAAGGGTCAAGGGTTCGAACTCGTAATTTTGTGATTATAAATGCAAATCTTTTGTCATCTTAACTGGGTTAACCTATACTGTCACATTTTTTAGAGGCAGAGTGCTAATCGAGCTTGACGTTCTCAACCTAACAATCCCTTTAGCCACCAATTATTGGATAAGCAAGAAAATAATTGTCTAAATATGAGATTTCAAAGAGAGTTACCTGAATTGCTTCAGATATAAAAGCTGCAACATGGCCAGAAGTACCAAATTGGATAAGATCTTCCACATCCTTTGCATACTTTCCCCCATCGGACCCAAAAACACCTCTGTAGGGATCCGGGTTCACGGCGTGGTGAACACCAGTCTGTGGAAACGAGCAAGCATCAATTAGCAGGCCGGCCGGCCCGCGAAGAACAGTGAAAGTGAAATACAAAGATAAGTCGTCGTCTTAGTACCTGAACAACGTTAAATTTCCAGTTACACTGTGCAGTGGCACCCATAGTAGCTCCGGCGTTGCCATGATATGCGTTCCTAAGAGAAATGATATCCTGACAACCAGTGTACAACCGCGCCATCATAATCGCCAGTTCATTCGCCTCAGTCCCAGAGTTCGTGAAAAACACAACCTTGTACACATATATGATTAATTGAAAAACACAACCTTGTACACATATATAATTGCTTGTTTGATTTATTTAAGGTTTACTTTTAGATCACCAGGCATCTTGGAAGCAAGTGCCTCGGCGAAATCTGTGATTGCTGGGTTAAGGTACAAAATCGTCGAATGTTGCAGCCGTTTTGTCTGCTCCACGATCGCCTCCACCACCTCCGGGTGGCAGTGGCCGCAGCTCACGGTGGCGATCCCCCCAAATGCATCAACATATCTTCGCCCTTTATCATCGTACAAGTATTGCATCTTTCCGTGCACCAAATTCAACTGTGATATAAATAACGCAACGTTTATCAATATACCAAAAATTAGACAAAACTTTATTTTGGTACTGGACTTGACCCTTTATCGGTCTCGGTCCAATAATCTCAGTGAGATGCTAGACTTGACTTTCACCGGTCTTTGTCCAATAGTATTGTCTCACTCAAAGATCAAGTAAACACAATTCTGATTTAATATGAACATTGAAAAGTTGATGACATAAAAGAATCAAGTCCGGTGATCTTTCAATGCTTTAAAACAGAACAAAGAAGAGAGAGAAAAAAAACAAGAATTTACTGGTTTTTGGTAGAAGTAGAACATTGAAGGGCTGAGGAACTTCTTCCGCTTCATCAGAATCTCATCGGCGGCGGGGCCATTATACGGCGGAGGAGAGTAATCGAAGCTTGGCATTCGAGGCACGCCCAACGCAACATCGTTCCCCTGTTTCTGGGCAACCCCCGGCTGAGAAAGCCATCTTCTCTGCTCCGACCAACCACAACGTTGGACCTTTCTCCCACACGACACAATCCTCAGCATGCTTTTCTTACACAATGGGGTTTTCAAGAGCGTATCAGAACGGCAATTCACCTCTTCTCTCTCTCTCCCCCCCCCCCCCCCCCAGTTTTGATCAGAGATGACGCCGGAGAAAAGAAACACAGTTGTTTACTTGTTTTGATGAAATGCTGGAGTGGTGTGGTGCGGTATATATAGGAGAGAGAGAAATACAGGCGTGTCCGACGATTAGTGACACGTGGAAGCTGTTGTCAAATTTAATAAATTTCTTATGCGTTTGCAGGATACTCCGTATCAAACTGCTCGACTAAACTCATCCATGGGTTAATAGAAAGGAAAATACTGTTTCTGCTATCAAATCTATATATCTATATATTCTATTCTATATATATAATATGGGAGTATATAATATATATAATTAAAAGTAAAATCCTATTACCATTTTCAGTCCAAACTAATTGTATTGGTCAAATTATTTAATTATGGTAGATGATGAAATAATTAACAATGGTAATAGAAATCCTAGAAGAATATAGAATAGAAAAATATTTAATTATGGTTATATTATTATTGTAATCTATCAATATCTATATCTATATATATCTATATATATATATATATATATATATATATATATATATATATATATATATATATATATAAAAGTAAAATCCTCCTAACAAATTTTTCCCCCAAAACTTTTGTTGTAAAACTTATTTGGTAAGTAAATGTCAAATGCAAAATAAATAAATAAATAATAATAATAATAATAATAATAATAATAATAATAATAATAATGTTATTACCTTAAATAAATAAATTATTATACTTTCCCTAAATTAAATAAATTATTATATACTTTCCTTTTGAATTAGTATTTTCTACCTATAAATACAATGACTTCTTCAATCAAAGAATCCCAGACTTATCTCTCTGCTTTCTTTTTTGTATGAATTTTCTACATTTTTCTAACTATATTCTCATGTACTTCAATATGTTTTGCAGTTTATATCATCTGGTATGAGTTTGAAGATACTTAAGGAGGCTCTGCTTCAACAAAAGGAAATTAAGGAGGAAGAGCATTTATAACAGAACCCTATTGGTTTAGTTTTTATGAAAGATTGTAGAGATGCGATCGAGGATGATAAAGACGGTAATTTTGATAATTTTGTAAGATTTTCTGAAATTTAGAGTTAGTATGTTGACTTCGAGATTTGTACATGCCATTCAAGTTTCTATGATTTTTTTTACCAAGCATAGTTCATTTTACAGCATTTTTATAATTTATATATATATATATATATATATATATATATATATATATATATATATATATATATATATATATATATATATATATATATATATATATATATATATATATCACAACTTGAGTAGAGTGTTTGTTTAACCTATTAAAAATCTCACTATATTTGATTTTTTCTAAATTTTTGTAAAACACAAAAATAATGATTATTTAAAAAGAAGAAATAAATAACAAATACAATTTCAGATTTTGTGGTTGTGTTACTCCATTCACATATTAGTATAAATAAATAAAAAAGTAATAAAATAAAATACAAAGGAAATATAAATTTTTAACCAAAAATTTAATTAGAGAAACCTCCTAAAAAAATCCACGTTGTACTGAACCCAAATAAAAAAATATTGGCAAAGGCACAATCATAAGGATCAAAGGGAACAATGGAAGACCCAGAAATCCAGACATCATTGATGTACCGAACGGTGATGAGAGACTCAGAAATAGGAATATCATTATGAATGAAAACGGAGATTTTATTGACACCTGAATTTAGTTTAAGGAGAAGTTTACTCTTGAGTACAAATGTCTCCTCAATGGATTTTGTATGGTCATATAGAGTGTATTTATACACCATGGATGAGTTCAAAATAACACAATATTGAAATTATAAAATGGTAAGAGATCTCCAAAAAGGTAAAACTTTCAAATTTTCAGTTAATACACAAAATGTTATAATCGCCGAAAATATATATATCTTTAACTTTAGACAAAAATTAAAAACGAAATCATAAACAATTTTAATAATTGACTATTTCATTTCTATGTTTCTTGAAAAATGATGGGCATGAACAGGCTGACTCATCGTGAAATATAATAATTAATGAATTACCATTAAAATTAGTATAGTAATGAAAGAATTAATTATCATTTGTATGTTGACATTTTCCCCCGTTTATTACCATTCAAATGTTTGATACCAAAAATTATACTATATAAACACAAAATATGCATATATGGTAAATATGTAATTTATATATATATGCCCCTAAGTTTTGGAGATAAACTTGGTTAGGAGGATTTTACTTTTAATTATATATATATATATATATATATATATATATATATATATATATATATATATATATATATATATATATATATATAGATTATTCTCATAATTTTTCTTTCCTTTTTTTGTGTTGTTATTATGGTAATTTTATAGTAATGTATTTAAACATTGAAAGAAAACAAATGTTATAATTAATGAAATTATTGTGATAATTGCCACAATATTTGGTAATTATAATTAATATAATTAATGAAATTGAGAAATATATGATTTCTTCCGTAGACATATTTGTGACAATTTCATTAAATTATAATTAATAAAATATGAAATATAATTAAAGAAATGCAATTTAAAATTAACAAAACATGAATATTTATAATTTTTTTTAAATATACATACATATACTCTTTAAATTTCTAAATATAATTTTTTAAGTATAAATCTGTCAATATAAATTATAATTAATGAAATTATATTATAGGACTTTCCTATATACATATTAATAAATATTATGTGTATATACAAAGTATTATACAGTCATATAAGGATAATAATAATATGCAAAAAATAGAAATGAATGGAACGAAGCCGTACGCTAAAACAATATAGAATAATATTGGGAATGAAATTAATAATAATATGGGAAAATAGAAATGAATGGAAGAAAATGTTAGGATGTGAATTTTTCTACACTCAGAAAAATGGAAAAGAATCAATAAGCAGTATAAGAAAAAGAATCATTAAGATACTATTAGTCTTTTTAAGAAAGATTTTGCATTAAAAATTGAATAGAATTGGTTATTAATAATTTAGCCTTATTTTACTATTAATCTTTAAGAAAAATTCTGCGTAAAAAATGTAATAGAATCGATTATTAATAAGTTAGCTTTATTTTACTATTAGTCTTTAAGGAAGATTTTGCTTAAAAAATGAAATAGAATCAATTTATCTATATCTATATATAATTAAAAACAAAATCATCCTAATTCATTTTCCCCCCAAACTTTTGCAGTAAAGCTTATTTGGTAAGTAAATCTCAAATGGAAATTAAATAAAATCTATTAATTCGTAAATAATAATAATAATAATAATAATAATAATAATAATAATAATAATCCAAACAAAACTATATACAAATTAAAATTAAAATTAAAAAAAAAAAAAAGAGACAAAGGTGACTCACCTTTGTAAATGATGTGGGATCATTTTGATCCCACATTAAAAATGTTTGGAAAGAGGAGCTCTTGAGCTCCTCTGTATAAGAGGATCATTGCTCATTTTACAAACATATAATTGTTTGCCCATCAATGTGGGCCAGTATTGAGAAGTCCAAAGACTTTTTTTTTTTTAGTATTATTGACTCAGACAAATTATGCTGTGGCACCGTGTCCACCTTGCAAAGTAGACACAGTTCAAAAATTGTTCATAATTATGAATATATAGTTCTATAATTTGAATATATAGTTCTATAATTATAAACATAGTGTTGTGAACATTATTATAAACATATAGTTATGTAATTATGAATATAGAGATTTAATAATTATGAACATGAAATTCAAAAATTATGAATATATATATCCAAACAAAACGATATACAAACACCATCATCATCATCCAAATAAAACGATATACAAAATAAAATTAAAATTAAAAAAAAAAAAAAAAGAAGAAGACAAAAAGGAGCCAGGCTCCCCTTTGTAAATGATGTTGGATCATTTTGATCCCACATTGAAAATGTTTGGAAAATGAGCTCTCTCCTCTATATAAGAGGAGCAATGCTCTTCTTACAAATATAATTATTTGTCCATCAATGTGGACAAGTATTGAGAAGTCCAAAGGCAAATATTTTATTTTTTGAGTACTATTGACATGTCAAATTATGTTGTGGAATCGTGTCCACCTAGCAAGGTAGACACGGTTCTAAAATTGCTCATAATTATATATATATAATTCAAAAATTATGAATATATAGTTCTAAAATTATGAATATAGTGTTGTGAATATAATTATGAACATATAGTTATGTAATTATGAATATAGAGAGTCAATAATTGTGAATATGAAGTTTAAAAATTATGAATATATAGCTTTATAATTATGAACATATAGTTTAGTAATTATCAATATAGAGTTTTGTAATTGTGAATATAGAGTTCAATAATTATGAATATGAAGTTCAAAGATTCCGAATATTTAGCTTTATAATTATGAACATATAGTTCAGTAATTATGAACATAGAACTGTGTCCACCTGATTGCAAAGTGGACACGGTTCCACAGCATAACTATTCGATTCACCGTGTTACATGTAATATCTGTTCATATAGACTTACTCAACCTATTGAAGCCCAACGTTTCAAAAGGCTCTTATTTAAGAAACCTTATTTTAATGGCTTCTTATTTTAATTTTTATTTATTTATTAGGGGGTTTGGCTAAGATTAACCCAAAATGTATATGTGTTGTTTTTAGCAGCTTGAAGCAATTTGTTAAGTTATTAAATAATATTTTTGATGTTTTGATTAAATATAAAATGTTAAACAAGCGAATTTTTTAAAATTTTGGAGAATTCTCCAAATTATCAAATTACAATAATAACAACAACAACAATAATAACAACAACAACAATAACAATAACAATAACAATATCAATAACAACAACAACAACAACAATAATAATAATAATAATAATAATAATAATAATAATAATAATAATAATAATAATAATAATAATAATCCAAACAAAACTATATACAAAATAAAATTAAAATTAAAAAAAAAAAACAAGAAAAAACAAAGAGGAGTCACAGACTCATTTTGTAAATGATGTGGGATCATTTTGATCACACATTGAAAATGTTTGAAACGAGAGAGCTTATTTATATAAGAGGAGCAAAACTCCTCTTACAAACATAATTACTTGCACATCAATGTGGGTAAGTATTGAGAAGTCAAAAGGTTCTTATTTAAGAAGCTTTAGCATTGTCTTCTTATTTTAGTTTTTATTTATTTATTTATTTATTTATTATTAGTGGGGGTTTGGATAGATTAACCCAAAATGTATGTGTTGTTTTAGTTTTTAGCAGTTTGGAGAAAATTGCTAAGTAAAAAAAAAAAAAAAAAAAAAAAAAGGCAAAGGGGAGCCACATGCTCCCTTTGTAAATGATGTGGGTTCATTTTCATCCCAAATTGAAAATGTTTGAAAAGATGAGCTCCTGAGCTCTTCTATATAAGAGGTACAAACATAATTGTTTGCCCATCGATGTGGCGAGTATTAAGAAGTCAAAAGGTTCTTATTTAAGAAACCTTAGCTTTGTCTTCTTATTTTAGTTTTATTTATTTTTTATTTGGTATTTATTATTGGGGGTTAGGAAATATTAACTCAAAATATATGTGTTGTTTTAGATTTTAGCAGTTTGGAGCAAATTACTTAGTTATTAAATAATATTTTTGGTGTTTTGAGTAAAGATAAATTGTTAAAATGACGAATTTGTCAATAATAATAATAATAATAATAATAATAATAATAATAATAATAATAATAATAATAATAATAATAATAATAATAATAATAATAATAATAATAATCCAAACAAAACGATATACAAAATAAAACTAAAATTTAAAAAAAAAAATAAGGAGAAGACAAAAGGGAGTCACGGGCTCCCTTTGTAAATGATGTGGGATCATTTTGATCTCACATTGAAAATGTTTGGAAAGAGGAGCAATTCTCCTCTTACAAACATAATTGCTTGCCCATCAATGTAGGCAAGTAACCTGAAGGGTGTGGTTAAGTGTAAGGGACGATCATCCATCCTTAACCAAAGGTTAGGAGTTCGATCCTTGGATTTGGGAATGGAGCAGCCTTAAATCTCTAAGCCAGCTGTCCCACCCAAAAGAGGTTCTTACAATTTAGCGAGGGGATTAGTCACTGTGTCCAACGGTGGAAACCTTGGGTTTACCAAAAAAAAAAAAAATCAATGTGGGCAAGTATTGAGAAGTCCAAAGTCTTTTTTTTTTCTTTTTTTTTTTTTTTGGTTTGAAGTAAAGGAAAATTAAAAATGAAAAGGAAATATTTTAATCATAATATTTTACATCATCAAATAGTACAGACATATTTTAAAAAATAGTAAAGAAAAAATGGAACGAAAATATTTCATTAATAATATTTTACATCATCAAATTAAAATGGAACGAAAATTAGGTAAAAATATCACTGCATCTATATTCTAATTGACTGATTGATTGGAAATAAAAAAGAATAATTAACTGAAAATGAATCTAATATTACTAATTGACTGAAAATATAAAAGGAAATGAATATTAATAATTGACTGCAAATAAAAAATGATCTATAATTGACTAAAAAAATGGTAAGATCATTGCATTTTAATTAAAAATGGAACGAAAATTAAAAATTGGTGGAAAATATTCCAATAATAGTATTCTACATTATCAATAGTAAATGCATATTTTAAACAATAGTAAAGGTAAATTAAAAATTGAACGAAAATATTTCAATAATAATATCTACATCATCAATTAAAAATGGAACAGAAGTTAGGTAAAAATATCACTGCATTTGATATTCTAATTGATTGAAAATAAAAAAGAATAATTGGCTGAAAATGAATCTGGTATTAAGAATTGACTGAAAATATAAAAGGATAACTAATTGAGTGATATTCTACCATTATATATTTTCACCCAAGTAACCCGTCCTGATGGAGAAGATGTTAGCTCTAGACGAAGATGAACAAGATTGTGTTGTCACTACCAATGTCGTCTACAAAGAGGTTTCAATAATGTGTAAATATAATCAGTGATATTATTTTTTTTTAAATGAAAAAATTGCTATATATCTAGGCAAAAAAATATATCTTCCATACAAATGAATATGGATAGAAATTCATTTCTATAACTGAGTTGTTAGAGAACGAGTACATTTACCTAATGTATGAAAATACTAAACAATGATAAATAAAATCTTCAAAATTATAGGACCGCATCCGTACATCTAGACATTAGCTATTAATTTGAGCAATTATTTGCACAAATTCAAGCAATGATAACATCAAAATATATAAACGATTCAAATCATATCTTTAAGTGCACTATATAATATTTGATGCTCTAATTTAAATAATTATATATCGATTCATATATTCTTAATATATTACAACATATTCATTCCGTGCATCGCACGGGTACAAATACTAGTATTAGACTATAATATTTCATTTTTAATTTAATGTAGCAGAATATAGAAGAATATTTAATTATGGTTATATTATTATTATGCCATTACAGCCATTCTGCTTTTATATACCACATAGGGATGGCAATGGGGCGGGATGGGTGCGGGGGATATATCCCCCGCCCCCGCACCCGCATTCCCAACCCACTCCTCGCACCCGCACCCGCGCGGGTAATAAATTCCTACCCCATACCCGCCCCACGAGGAATTTTGCGGGTGCGGGTAATACCCAACCCGCAATTCTAATTATTAATATTACACTTAAATTTAATAAAAAATTTAAACTACAATTGTTATTATCACATGGATTTTTTTTATAAGTTTGAACATAATTCTAAAATTTAATTAGAGCCAATGAAGTTAATCCTTAATTGGAACTAAAATTGTGTTGGTAGTATAAATTGTATTAAGTGTTTACTCATTATGTTATTTGTGTTGTTCTTACTCAATTTTCATTAACAAAAAACTAAGAAGTTTAATTCATTATGCATTTTTAATTATAAAATATACATAAACTTATATAATAAATGGCTACTAATAACAATATATATAAGTGTGGGTGCGGGTGCGGGAAGGGGATACCTCCCCCGCACCCGCCCCCATACCCGCGCGGGCATACAAAATTCCCCCCATACCCGCACCCATTACCCAAATTGTGCGGGTATTTTAAAACCCGTAGGGGTGGGGATGCGGGGAACCCATTAGGTGCGGGTAGAATTGTCATCCCTAATACCACACACACTAGTTTTTTTACGCGTTAAGCGCGGATGAAATAATAATGTCCAATGATTATTTTAAAATAAGTATTTCAAAGTATATCAATGCAATATTATATCGGAGATGTTCATGCATAGGTAAATAAATATTTAATTTGTTTATTTAAACCGGTAATTTAAAGTATATAAATGTAAGATAATATATGAGAGATTGATTTTATTGTCACTAAAATAAATGTTTGCAACTTTGTAATAACGCTAGTCTAAATACTTAATCTAAAAATGATAGCATAAATAAATACTACTTTTGGTTTAAATTTCTCTAATTCTTTTTAATTCTCTTTTGGATAGCATTGTCATTGTCTTCCTCTTCAGTACATGTCCTTTTATTTATTTATTGGTAGTGTGTCATGTGCAATTGGGTTACTGGTGGTAGCCTATATGGATTCATCTTGCAATGAGATTATGATGTAGGAAGCTTTAGATTTGCCTTGTTGTGTATATGATGGGATCTTAGTTGTACTATTATATCTTTATCTTACCAGCACCTATTGATATTTGGTAGTGGTAGTTTTCCCCTACATGTTTCATGCGTTTTGAGATGTGTGTTGTTAGTTATCATGTGAAAGTATTGAACAAAATATTAATATTTATTATATTTGTATACAATACTTGGTAAATAAATATATATAACATATTTTGTATTATAATTTTGATATTTAATTACAAGATAATGTAAAAAGAAGACAATGGACAATGTAGTGAATATAATAAATTAATAAATTTGAAGGTAATGAATCTTTGAACTGTATAAAATAAAGATAATATAACTAATGAAATTATATTTCTTTTTAAATTTTTTATGATGAATAATTTTTTTTTTAAATAAAGGCATTATAGACATCTAATTCTAAATTAATTAAATGCATATGTATTATTTTTTGTTGTAGCTACTACTTTATATAATATAATAAGAGTAATAAAGTGACGTACATACTTTTCATCAACAATAATGAAATCATTGATTTGTTTTTTTTTTTTTTTTTTTTTTTTAATTTACATTCGTTGTTGAGACAAATTGTTTTGAGAGGTTGTCAATGACAATTGTTACGATTCCTGTCAATAGAGGATGACAATAAATAATTCAAAATATATAGTTACAATAGATATTGTTATAATGATATCGTAAAAATTCTTACAAATTTCGTTAAAAGTTTTCATGCATTGATAAAATTCTGATGTGTAAACTTGTTAAATTGGAGCCACTGGGATGTCAACATTGTCAATTCGTTAGAAAACGGTCATACCATTTTAGAGTTCAGGTGTAATTGTATTTATGATCAACAACTTTGTAGTTGGGTCGCGCGGGCCTGACAATGATGTAAGAACAATTTTGTCTGATAAAAAAAATAAGAGAAAATTGCATCTTTAGTCCCTGAGTTATAATCAAGTTCCGACTCAGTCCCCAAGTTATGACAGTATCCGAGCTTAGTTCCTCAGTTATGAGCAAAATGGCAAGTTTGATCCCTAGCGTTAATATTCTATCTGAAGCTAACGGAAAACTTAAAAAACAATTTAATAATAGAGGGATAAAATAGGAATTTCAAACTATAATCCCCTTTTTATGTTGAAACCCATTGCGCAACAGTCATTATTTTTCTTCTTATATCTACATTCGAAGGTCTTTTTATTCCCCAAGCTCTGAAGTCTCAAATTCATCAACTTCCAAGCTGCTAAATTCATAGGCAAGTTGTTTCTCTATTTTATATGTTTAAATAATCAATATTCTCTATTTTATATCAAGAAAAAAGTAACTTGGAGGATATTGATTATCAAGAAAAAAATAGTCAATATTCTTTATGAAGAACACCTCCTCCAAGTTACTTTTTTTATTGCTCATAAATACGGAGAATATTAATTATTTATTTAAACATATAAAATAGAGAAACAACTTACTTATGAATTTCACAGCTTGGAAAGTAGACGAATTTGAGATTTCAGAACTTGAGGGAAGAAAATGACATTCGATTGAAGGTATAAGAAGAAAAGAATGAATGTTGTGCAATGAGTTTCAACATAAGAGGGTATTATAATTTGAAATTCCTATTTTACCCCTCTATTATTAAATTGTTTTTAAGTTTTCGTTAGCTGCAGACAGAATATTAACGCTAGGGACCAAACTCGCCACTTTGCTCATAACTGAGGGACTAAACTCGGATACGGCCATAACTTAGGGACTGAGTCGGAACTTGGTTATAACTCAGGGACTAAAGATGCAATTTTCCCAAAAAATAATAGTATAATATTTGTAAAGTAATGTACAATTGTACCATTATAAAAATACATACAAAAAATATTAATACCATAACGACCTAAATCTCTGAACCAAAAATAACGACCTAAATCATACCAATATTGCAAAAGTATAATTGATATATTAAGTTTTGTTCTGATCTAAATAATAAAAAAAAAGATTAATTAAACGAAAAAAAAACTTAACATAATTTTTTTTTTTAAATGCATAAAAATCAAATGATTTTTAAAGTTCTTGATTTATAATCTTTGATGTTTAACTTTGAATGTTATGTATTTAGCCGGACTAATTATTTGAACAAAGTTTATGTTAAATTTTATATTATATATATTTTTAAATATATTTTAACATATTCGTTGTATATGTTTAACAATTATGCCAACTCTAATTGGGATGACGTTCGAACCTAAGACATTTCTTATAGAAATTAATGAGTAAGTTAAAAAAAATAAATAGTTAACGGAATATTCTGTTACTAAAGTTTATACTAACGGAATTTAGGTTATTTAAGGGAAGAAAATAATATAATAGAGGGTAAATAAGGAAATTTTTTAAAAAATACTAGAATCAAAATAATATGAACCGTTCATTTTAAGAAACAATACTACCGACATTTTTTTTTTTTGTTCCATTTAAGGGCCTAACATTATTGACTCTTATTAGAATTGTAGATGTAGATTTAACATTCCGCTTTTATACTATATATATATATATATATATATATATATATATATATATATATATATATATATATATATATATTGATAGGAATATTTTTGTAATAAAGTTTTGATGAGCCAAATGTACTTTAGATCCCCTTAGAATTTATGACTTTAGTACAAGCATCATAATTCAGTATGTCAAGTCAAAAAGCAAAGGAAAGACTACTACATGAACAAAATTAATTTGGATAATTAATTTTGGTCCTACGAGTATTCATACAGAAGACAAGCATTAAACAAAGATGTTACAGAGAATGACCGGATGAGCTTCACGGTGAAATGGTAGAAGTCATTGCACACAAACGATCGAATCCCCCTAAATGCTTATCTTTTGCAAGGCTAAATCTGAAAAAGCAAAAAGTGGCCAAACAAGCAAGATGTAAACAAGCACGATCTATCAAGTCAAACAAGCAAGATGTGTAAAGGTCAAAGAAGCAAGATGTGAAAAAGAACACAATGTGACCAGGTCAAACAAGCAAGATCTAATTTTGACAAGCAAGAAAGGCAAAACAAGCACAATGTGTCTCTAAGGAGCAAAATGTGACAAACAAGCAAGGATGATCAGAATATTAAATAAATTTGAATGAATTTATTTTGATTCATCTCACATGTCACAAGAATCCAAATTGCTTGAAGACATGATCAGAACAGTGGAAAATTTATGAAGGCATGGATAAAGACCTTATCCTAGAAATAAATCATGTCATAAAGATTTATTGCCAAGAGATGTTAGAAATTCAAAATTGACAAAGATAATAATATTTTAGAAACAACTTGAAAATTAAGTTGAGATAAAAAATATTATCTTGTCAAGACAAGTTGGCAATCAAATCAAAATTGAAGAACCTAGTGTCAACAATATCAAGATACAAGATTCAAATTTCAAATGTCAAATTATCCCACTTCAACGGATATATTTGATTATCTATAAAAAGGCAATGAAGACGTGAAGATGAAGAAGTGCGGAAAGAGACAACAAAGTGATCTATATGAGAAAAATTCAAGTCTGAATATTTATTGAAATATCTAGAAGAGAGACTTAGTCTGAATAATCTCAAAAATAGTTGGAGAGAGATACAATTACCTTCATATTTGTAATTGTAAAAAGAGTATAGCTGTGTGCAAAATACTCTCTAGAGCGTAGCTATGTGCAAAACACTTAGTTGGCGTTTGAGTATAGCTGTGTGCGAAGTACTCGGAGTTGAGTGTAGCCGCGTGCGAGACACTCGGAGTTGGGTGTAGCTGTGTGTAAGACATCCGAAGAAGTGCTTGTGTAGCACTTATTCACTATTGTAACTGTGTGTGGAAAATAGTAAATTACTCCTAGAAGCGAAAGGAGTAAAGTGTACTAGGAAGATTACGCCACTTCCGAACAGTATAAATTCTCTCTCTCATTTACGTACCGCTCTTACTTATTCCGCTTTATTTATTTAGTATTTGACTAACACATTTACTATTCACTGTTGATCTTAATCATTCTGGTTTAGTGTGTTTTCACGTGTGCATGTAACTCAAACTTTCCAAGCTTAACATTTCAATTATTCTAAGCAATTTTGACGTGTTGCATGTGACATTTATCACACGGTTGATTTCGCACGAAGTCTTATATACAATCTTGAATAATCTTGTTAAATATTGAGTGAACCATCTCCTTTAAATATTCAAGATATTCTTGTTATTTGGGCATAACACTTTACATATATTTATTCCGCTGTGCACTCCAAGTTAAATACTTGTCTAGTTATTTGTTACTTGGAGTTGAAATTACCAAAGTGTTATTTATCTTAAAAAAGTTTAAAAAGTCTATTCACCCCCCTCCCCCCCCCCCCCCCGCCCCCGGCTAGACTTTTTACAACCCTATTGGACCAACAATTAGTATCAGAGCAGTTGTGTATTTGAGTCAATTTTGATTGCTAGACAGATCTCAAAAATCAAGATGATGAAAAGAGATATGGCTCTTGCCCAAAATCTATTATTTTCTCTAGAAAAATTTGATGATTGAAAAATTCGCATGCAGGTACATCTATCCGCATTACACGATGAAATGTGGGAAGTGATTGCAAATGGTCCTATTAAAATCTTGCAAGTAAACACCTCGCCTGTTCAAACAAGCGACACTCCACAATACATTCCAAAGCCTAAGGTGGAATGGTCTCGTGAAGATATAACACGAAATAACTTGGACAATATTGTAAAGGATATTTTGTTCAATTCTATCGATGACACGATATTTTCAAAAGTTCGAAAATGCCAATCTGCAAAAGAAGTTCGGTGAAGGAGACGAACAAGAAAAGGATAATAAGCTCACCATAGCATTAAAGAAATTTGAAGATTTCAAAATGCTAAGCGGCGAGAATACTACCGACATGGAAACAAGATTTGCCAAAAAAAAATCTTAGGAGAAAGTAATGATATTGGAAAGACATTAATCAAAAGGAAATTTCACTCAAAACCTGGACATTTTGCAGCAAATTGTCCACACCCCAAGGTAAGTAAAAGTCAATACACAAATATCTCTAACCCTCAACAGGAAGAATTCAAGACCAAAGACAAAAGATTCAACAAGGAAAGAAGAAAAACACTTATTAGTGACCCACTAGAAACAAGTGATTCAGAGGAATCTTCAAGTGATGAAAGTGACACCTCAAAAGATGACAATGCAATGTTTTGCATGAGTATCTCCAACAAGTCATCCTACGAAGATATGTGTCTTATGGCAAATGAAAATGAAGAAGATGAGGTAACATCTAAATCTTATGACTCTGTAAATTCATCATTCTCTAGAGAGTCCATCTTTCACTTAATGAAAGATTGTCAAACCATAATGGACACTCACTCTCAACTCAAAGAGCTCAATGATTTTCTAAATCTTGAAAAAGATGAATTAAATGAAAAATTGCAAAATGCTCTATTTGAAGTGAAAGATTTGAAGGCTAAAATTATTTGTCTTCAAGAAGAGTGTAAATCAAGAGAAGTGAGAGAACACAACCTTATAGAGGTTATAACAACATTTACACATTCATCCAAAATAATGGACAAAATGGTAAATATGCAAAAACCCTCAAGTGATAAGGATGGACTTGGCTATGATCCATCATGTTCTCAAGCCTCCGAAAAATTGACCAATTCTACTACCGCTTTAAATAATAAAGTCCAAGTAGTAAAATTTGTAAAAGGTCAAGATAGCACAATGAGACAAGGAATTGGTTACCAAGCTAATGCCAAAAATGTTACTGCAAGGCCGAAGCCTCAAAGAAATAATATTTCGCCAAAGAAGTCAAATAAAAGGCAAAAGTTTGTCCCTAAATGGAAGTATACCAACGAGTCAAGTGCACAAAGTCCTCATAGGAAAATGGGAAGAACTCCGAGAATTGGGGGAGTGAGATTTTATCCCTCTAAACAAGATTGGTTTGATAGTATTAAACCATGGACTAAGTCCAGATTTAATGCCTTTCATAGGCTCAAACAATCTTCTTCCCAAGTGCCAAAAGATCGAGTCAATTTTCAAAAACCGGCACAAAAAATGTTTTCAAAAATTAGCTATGATTATAAAGTGTTTAATGGTTACCAACCACCTAAACTTAGATCAGTGAGTTCAAGGTGGATTTGGGTACCAAAAATGACTAACACCCAAGGATCCAAGTCATGTTGGGTACCTAAAAATGTGTAACTTATATTTGCAGGAAATTTGGTACTTCGATAGTGGATGTTCTAGACACATGACTGGAAATAAATCTAGTCTTGTGAACTTTAAAAATATCGAAGGACCAAAAGTTGTGTTCGGTGGAAATGAACGTTACGGCATAACCAAAGGAGTTGGTACAATATCCCGCCATGGTTTAAAAATCGAAGATGTATCCTTTGTTGAATGTCTAAAATTCAACTTGTTAAGTACAAGCCAATTTTGTGACAAAGGATATCTAGTAGAGTTCTTCAAAGAAAAATGTCAAGTGAAGAATGATTCCACAGGAGAAATTGTGCTCGAAGGAACAAGGAAGAAAAATATGTACGTAGTTGACTAGAGTACAACCAAAAGATCAATATGCTTGATGGCAAAAAATTCAACTGCAACAAGTTGGGAATGGCACAAAAGATTAAATCATCTTAATTTCAAGACCATCAACAAGCTCATAAGAAATAAACTCGTTGAAGGTCTACCCGACATTGTCTACAAGAAAGATCACATATGTGATGCTTGCCAAAGAGGAAAACAAATCAAGTCATCATTCAAGTCCAAGACACAAGAATCTACAACAAGACCGCTAAGTCTACTATAAATGGATCTATTTGGTCCAGTAGACCCAGTAAGTATAAGTGGTAAGAAATATACAGTAGTTGTTGTTGATGATTTTTCCAGGTACACGTGGACGATATTTCTCAAGAAGAAAAATGAAGTGGAACAAAAGCTACTACAAAATGAGAAAGACTTGAAAATTGCAACAATTCGAACTGATCGTGGAACCGAGTTCGTAAATCAAGTTATTCGAGCTTACTGCAACTCTCAAGGAATTCTACATCAATAATCTGCGGCACGAACACCACAACAAAATGGTGTAGCCGAAAGAAGAAATAGAACGTTAAAAGAAGCCGCACGTGTGATGATTACATCAGCCAAGCTGCCTAAAAGATATTGGGCTGAAGCAATCAACACCGCATGCTATGCGCAAAATCGAAGCTTGATACACAAGTCTTACAACAAAACTCCGTACGAGTTATGGAAAGGGAGAAAACCTAAACTCAACTATTTTCATACTTTTGGTATCAAATGCTTTATTCTTAATAATGGTAAAACATATCTAAAGACTTTTGATGAGCGTGCAGATGAAGGAATATTTTTGGGATATTCATCTACCAGTAAAGCTTTCAGAGTACTAAATAAAAGATCGATGGTGGTAGAAGAATCAATTCATGTTAGATTTGATGAAGTCCATAAGAAGGATACCCAAAGCAACAAAAATGATCAGGGAAGTAGTCAACTTGAAAAATCATTTAATGATACTGACATCCCTTTTAAAGATAATGTTGTACAGGGAGTAGAACAAGTGGACATTGATTACAATAGAGAAGGACACGTGGAAGTAAATGAAGAACCACATGTGGGAACACTAAATTCTCAAGCAGAAGCACGAGTTGGAGAACAATCTGAGGAGCAAATTGAGTCTACCACCAACTTACCTACTGAGCAATGAAACGTGGAAAATCCATGCAATCTACAACCTGATTTGAGATGGCTCAAAACTTACCCTCCAGAGCTAGTAATCGGAGATCCACGAGATGGAGTAAAAACAAGATCCTCAAATTTAGATGCTTTATTTTCATGCTTTCTTTCGCAGGTGGAACCCACAAGTATTGAAGAAGCCCTAAAAGATCCAGACTGGATTAATGCAATGCAAGAAGAGCTGGATCAATTCAAAAGAAATAATGTATGGGAATTAGTTCCAAGACCCGAAAATCACAATGTGATTGGAACAAAATGGGTTTTTCGGAACAAAGCCAATGAAGAAGGAATTGTTGTTCGAAATAAAGCAAGATTAGTGGCAACATGATATTCACAAGAAGAAGGAATAGACTTCGATGAAACATTTGCACCAGTTGCAAGACTCGAAGCTATCAGAATATTTCTAGCATATGGTGCTTACAAAAATTTCACGGTCTACCAAATGGACGTGAAAAGTGCATTTTTAAATGGCTTACTTGAAGAAGAAGTCTACGTTGAACAACCACCCGGTTTTGAGGTAAAAGGTGATATTAATAAGGTTTACATATTAAAGAAGACATTATACGGGTTAAAACAAGCTCCTAGAGCTTGGTATGATACCCTATCAATGTTCTTAATTAATTGTGGTTCTACAAAATGCCTTGTTGATAAAATCTTATTTAGAATTCAAGAAAATGATCATATTTTATTGGTACAAATTTACGTTGACGATATTATTTTTGGAAGTACTAATAAAGCTTTATGTGAGAAATTTTCCAAGCTCATGCAGAATAGATTTGAAATGAGCATGATGGGAGAGCTAAATTACTTTCTTGGACTACAAGTAAAGCAACTTAACAATGGAATATTCATCAGTCAGCCCAAATACACAAAAGATCTTATAAAAAAATTCGGTCAAGATGGAAAATCCTCAATCAAGATCCCGATGAGTACGTCTTTAAGACTAGACAAAGATGACGAAGGCAAGGATGTTGACGAAATGAAATATCGAGGAATGATTGGATCATTACTATATCTCACTGCAAGTCGACCGGATATATCCTAGTCAGTGGGAGTATGTGCTAGGTTCTAATCAAAGCCAAAAGAAAGTCATTTTCTTGCCACCAAGAAAATCATTCGATACCTAAAAGGAACATTCAATGTGGGGTTATGGTATCCCAAAGAAGGTAATTTTACACTAACTGGTTTTTCAGATGCAGATTTTGCAAGGTGTAAAATAGACCGAAAAAGTACCTCAGGGACATGCCAGCTCTTAGGGGGAAGATTGGTATCATGGTTTAGCAAAAACAAACCTCCATAGCTACAAGTACTGCCGAAGCTGAATATATAGCTGCTGGGAGTTGTTGCGCGCAAATACTTTGGATGAAGCAGCAATTAAAAGATTACGGTGTAAATTGCGAAGATGTTAGCATATTTTGTGACAATACAAGTGCCACCGCAATTACTCAAAATCCCGTGCTACATTCAAGAACTAAGCACATTGAGTGAGACATCATTTTATCCGGGATCACATCGAAAAGAAGGATCTAAAAATAGAATACATCCCAACCGAAAATCAAACAGCTGATATTCTCACAAAGCCCTTGTGCGAATCAAGATTTGCAAAATTGAGACACGAAATGGGCATGATCGAATTGAGCTAAGTTCCTAAACCTCATTTAATTATAAGCTCAATTTTCATTTGAATTAAATTTTTTTACATGCTAAATTTTTTTTCTCGATCACATTTTTTTTGTAATTGCCTATGTGTCCAACATGCACCAAGTTGTCACGTCCTAGTGTCTAGGATAACTTGTCTTAAATACTCTTTAGTTTAATTGTCTAAACATGCATTATTGCCTCTCTTTAGCCGTGTGTGTGTGTGTGTATATATATATATATATATATATATATATATATATATATATATATATATATATATATATATATATAGTGAAAGGTTCCCGTGCGGATGAATGCTACCCGTGCGGATGTGCGGTGGATTAATGTGCGTGAGATTTATACTCAGTGTGCGTGAGTGTTGTGATTAATGTGCCTGAGATTTGTACTTAATATGCGTGAATGTGTAAAATGCAGCAGAAAATATTGATGTCAGCTACTTCCCCATCCCAGTAGCCATTGCCCCCCTCCTTGATGATGATGATGCGGAAGCGAGCTATGGTGGTTAAGAATTATGGGAATAATACAACAGAAATCCACATTTAGCTGCTGTGCAAATTTTATTGTGTGTGCGTCATCTATATAAACATTCAATTGCACTGAAGGTAGCTGATAATCCAGAATCCATGGCCAAATTGAAGGAAGAAGTAACCAGAAGCTTGGGCGTTAATGTGCGTGAGTTTCTGTTCTACTTCCTTCTGAGCTCGTAATTCTGAAATACTCACACATATTAAGCACAAATCTCACGCACATTAAACACAATACTCAGACACATTAAGTACAAAACTCACGCATATTAACATGACGCACATCAAGTACAAATCTCAGGCACATTGAGTACAAATCTCACGCACATTAAGTATAAACCTCACGCATATTAATCCACCGCACATCCGCACCGGAAGGTTCAAGTGCGGCAGTGCACTTAGGTGTGGCGGTGCGGTTAATTGTAGGCCATTAGATTAGATAAAACCAACGAATCACATTCATCAAGGCTTTTCCAATATTTTCGCGCTCGTTCTCACAATATGCGAACTGAAAGGTTAAAGTCGTCATTGGGCACTAGAATATATCAAATCAGAGTGTTGTGTGTTTTATGTTCATCATTGGTGCATTATTAACCTTACTATGGTGTATTTGAGAATTTGTGTTGGTGCCTTCCTGAGCGGTCAGTGCGACCGCACTAATAGTTATACAAATATACACCATCCATGTTAGAAAATGCACACCAAAAAAACATGCACAAATTCGATACGCATCACCAGAACGCACCACTAGGTATGACTAAAAGCATCACACAGTGTTCAGAATACACCATTGGGGTGGTGAGTTATATGGTGTATTTTTTGGGTGTGTTGTGTGTTTTTTGGTGTATTTGTGCATTTCATTGTGGTGCTTCTTCCTAACACTAGTCTTTTGTTAACACTATTGGTGTATACTGACAAGCGACCGATATAAATAACCACTACAATTACCATAACAACCCCCACTTACCAGGACGCGCTTAAATCTTTAAATCTTCAGAAATTAGCCGTTGCCGTTAGATTAAGCAGAATGGACGACGCTGATATGGCCGCACCGCCGCACCTAAAGCCACTGCCACATATGAGCCTTATTATATATATATATATATATATATATATATATATATATATATAATTTTATTAAGATTTTCTCTTACATGCAATATCTACCTTATTAAAAGTTGACAAGATGGTTGTGATGATTGCCTATTAGCTTAAATAAGAGCAACTAGTTTGGTAGTTGTAAGCATTTACTCTAGTAACTCCTCTCCATTTATCCATTAATTTATTTATTTACTTTTTTAAATGTTATTTTTTCGTTCACTATTATTATTATTATTATTATTATTATTATTATTATTATTATTATTATTATTATTATTATTATTATTATTGAATGGATTTAGCACTATATATTTTTTGTGGCAGGTCAAATTGGTTCTTGTACTTCTAATTTTGGCGCCACAAAGCAGACAAACCAGATGGAGAATATAAAACCTAGACTGACAATTAGTTATGTCAAAGAGTGGAATTCCGAAAATACCCCTCAGCAATTAAGTGTCCAAAAAGTAAAATTGAAAGACCCTTTTGTAAAAACCCCTTCTACTCAACCAGTCAAAAGTCATCTTCTCCACTTACAACCTTTCCAAACCCTTCGAAACTCTTCATCTTCCATAGCCGAGAATTTTTCATGTTTTACATCTCTCAATCTTCATCAAATTTCGACTACACTATGGCAAAAATCGGAGAATCAAGTTCAAAAATCAATGAAGAACAACCTACACCTATCAATCTTGCCAAACTTGCAACAAATGTCAAAGCAGGAGGAAGCTTCGATCCCACTGGATTTCTCAAAACTACCAAGAACACGGAGCTTGCCCAAAGGATCATCTATGCAATTCAAAATAGTGATCTAATGAGGTTATATTCCTACTCCTACTCTGGATATTATGATGAGGATGTATCAGATTTTTATGCCAATGCCAAAGTAAATGGTTGGACCATTGAGTCCACTGTTAATCGAACTCTCATTTCCATTGGAGAAACTGAGTTACATTGAATCTTTGGACTGCCCATGTCTAATCCTGAACAACCCTTGTTACATTTAGACATGCATTTGTATGACCGTACTGAGGTCTGGACAGAGATTTGAAATGAGAAAGCATCTGTTGAACCTAATCTTTCTGGAGATAAAACTTATTTGAAGCCAGAATATCAAATGTTAATCAATGTGATATATATATATATATATATATATATATATATATATATATATATATATATATATATATATATATATATATATATTGTGCAAGTTGAACAGTATGGAAGATATATCTCCTAAAAGAATTAGTTATTTGCATGCTATTACGACTGGAGTTAGGGATAATTGGAGTAAGTTGGTGCTAAGCAGAATATGCCATTTTGTTAAGGGTGCACAAATTAAGAATGGGAAGTTCAGCCGAGTCCTAGGTTTTGGTCTACTAATTGGAGAAATTTTGAAGCAAAAAGAGTTACCTATGAGAATGAGAAAACCCTTTGGAAACAATCGAATTCTTTATAAAGATTTTGAGATATTAGATGAGTCCAACACCCGAAAAGAAAAAGAAAATCTAGAGCACTACCAGCCAGAAAAAGACTAGTGCAAGACATTATCAATGCAAACTCTCAACCCGTACCCCAAGCCAATGATCCTCCAAGCCACACTCATACCTCAAGCCATAACCTCAATCTGAGGCACACTCATTACCTCTAGCCACGACCACAACCTAAGTCAAACTCACACCTCGAGTCTTAACCAAAATTCCAACCAAAATAATGTCCCCAACCTCATAAACCCAACCTCTCGGGTAGAATCCATGGAAGAAGTCCAAAGTGAGATAATTTGTCAATTTGATGGGTTAGATTCGGTTCTAGTAAGTGAATACCAAAGATTATTGAATTGGAGACAATGGAGACTTGATACATATCAAGAGTTGATGCCACGTGGGCCTAGTATGGAGAATGAGGAAATGTTCTCTTTAAATTGGATTGACTGCCATGTTGTTGCTCAAGCCACAAGGATCTCAGTTATTAATGCTGCATTTCTAGCCAAAATGAAAGCAAAATTGGCCGAAAGTGTTCAAGTCAATGTAGTACAAGAAGATTTGCCAACAGGAGATGATTTTTTAGAAGATGATGACATTGATCGTGTTATTGAATTGTCTCGACATATCACAAATCCGGAACTGGCAAGTGGCTCACAATCTCAATATTTTGATCAATTTACTGATCAAGGAAACAATGTGGTGAGTCCTAATTCTTTTGATGTTGATTTATATGATGTGAGCGTGTTGAATCAAACTGAGGTGAGCCATGAACCAATGGAAAATCAAGCCATGCACGACAATCAACACACTGAAGAAGCACAATCTCACCATTATGAGAGTGCTCAAGGTGACACACTTGTGCTAGAAGATTTTACCCCAGAAAGAGCAAGGGAGGTACAAGCACAATCTCAGTTACTTTATGACAACTCAGCTCAAGAAAGAGCAAGAAACCAACCTGCAAACCAAGAAAAAGAACAAGACCATGTTGCTGCTGTCTCGAATGACCACTTAAAGAAACTGGAAAACATTGTGTTTGGTCTAGTGGACAGGATGGAAGGTTTGATCCAAGGGATATACACTCTGTTAGTCCCAAAAGAGGTTAGGTGAAAGTCTAGAGGGGGGGGGGGGGGTGAATAGACTTTCAAACTTTTTCGCACAGCACAACAATTGCTAAGACAGAGATAAACCAAAACTCTTAACTAGATTGTTAGAGTATGGTGCACAGCGGAAATAAATAAACATAAAGTGTGTGTGAGATTGTGTGAGCAGTATATCTTCGTGAGAGCGAATATGTAAAGAGCAGTATGTAAAGAAAGCAGTAAAGAACACAAGACAATTATAGTGGTTTGCGAGGTGGTGTAATCCTCCTACTCCACTTGCTCTTTTCTCCAAGAGCCAATTCACTATATCTACCACTCCTTGGTTCCAAGATACAATGAATTTCCGTGATCTAGTGCTTTGATCACAAAGCCCGCACTAATCACGCCCAGTGACACCACACTGCTGCTTCGGGTTTCACGTCGCCGCGCTACTATCCCAGGATTTCACGACTCCGCGTTACTTTCCCCCCGTCTTCCACACTCCGGTAGAAACGTATCCCGTGATCTGGTGCTTTGATCACCAAGCCTACACCAATCACGCCCAGTGCCTCCGACACTGCTGCTTCGGATCTCACAGCTCCGTGTGACAATCCAGGATTTCACAGCTCCGTGCTACTTTCCTCCCTTCTCTTGTTTTGCTCCAAAACAAGTGTTGTCTTGCTTCCAACTTCTGAGACTCTGTAGATGATCTTCAATGATGCGCAGGTCTCTTTGATGAAGATAAACACTCTGGAATGATTTCTCTTGATAGCTCTGAGTGTTTTCTCTCTTTGAATATATCAAGTAAAGCACTTGATATTTATGCTCTGCTTTGCTCTGTTTAAGAACTCTTAGAATATTTCTCTTTTGAAGCTCTCTGAGTTCTTTTTCTTTTCTCACTTCTCACTTGAAGATTTTTGGTATGCTCTGTACCAAATGAGATTTTTGCTCTATGCTCTTTCAAGCTTAATTGCTCTATTCGATCCCTTTGATGGATTCGAATTTTCTGCTCTCTTGTTCGTGAGTTCGTTTTACTGCTCTATTGCTCTTCACACATCTTCAAGTCTTCATATCTTCATCATTTTATAGCTGGTAATGAGAATCTGTCCGTTGGAAAGAGACGCTCTCATTTTTGAAATCTTGTATCTTTTGTCAGAGATCTTATCTTATCTTCTGCAAAAATGTCAGAAAGAGATAAGCTAGCCGTTGATGGAGTTTCATCTCCATGTAAATGAGCTCCCAAACTTCATATGATACTCCTCTGGTTTTACGTTGAGTGGAAATATCTGGGTCTCAGTTTTGCTGTAGAATGGCTTCTCATAGCTCTGAAGTGGTCCTTGTATCTCTGGGATTCAAAAATAATCTTTATTTTAATCCCATACTAGTTAGACTAGTATTTTCCTTGTGAGAATATTTTTCACTGTAAGTTCTACTTCATCTTCTTCATTCTCACGTCTGGGTGTTCTCAGACTTCAAACTGGCTTTGAACTTCCACCCAATTTGAATTTCTCATTTGTAATTGACACCCAATTTCAATTGGCTTGTAATTGGCACCCCAATTTGAATTTCTCATTTGTAATTGACACCCAATTTCAATTGGCTTGTAATTGGCACCCAATTTGAATTTCTCCCTTGTAATTGGCTCCCAATTGACTTTGACTTGCAATTGGCTCCCAACTGCTCCTGGTGCTTTCAATTGACTTGCAATTGGCTCCCAACTGCTCCTGGTGCTTTCAATTGCTTCCCAATTTGAATTGTTGACTTTGACTTTGAAATTGGCTCCCAGACTTCTCCTGGTATTGAATTTCATCTCAATTCAATTTGATCTCCATGTCTTCTTTGAATCGGTCCCCAACTTTGAAATTGCATCCCATACTACAAATTTCAATTTTACATTGATTCCCATATTGAATTTCAATTCTACATTGGTTCCCATATTGAATTGATTTCCATTGATTTTGATTTCTCTGAAACTGGCTCCCAATTTGATTAATTTAATTTGACTTCTCAAATTTTACCTTGTAAAATTGTTGATGGTGAGTTTCAAACTTGAGCCATTTCAGATAATATATCAAGCATCATCCACTTCGTCCGTACAACTTTTGATTAAATCTCCAATCACATTTGATGTACTTCTTTCTTTCCATAGATGCTTGATCTCCAAGTCAATTTCATGCATTCTTCCAATATTAATTTTCTTCATGAAAATTCTTCTGGGATATCTTCTTTGAGTAGTAGCGACGTGAATATTGTATCATTCATCTTCTTCTTCAATTTTTCATTTTCTCCAGACAAATTCTTGATTTTCGGCTTTATATCTTCTTCTTCTATTTGCATCCATCTTCCTCTGTTTTTCTCTTTTCATAATTAAATAATTTCCCGATCTTGGTCTAAGACTCTACTAGACCTAGAAATAAAATTGGGGGATCTACAAATACAAATTTGACATATCAAAACCATTACACTTTATTCCTAACACACTCATGTCGGTCATATTGTCAATGCTCAAACTGGAAAGATTGAAAAATCATTTGTTGAAAATCAGAAGAGTCAACAAAGTCTCATTGACACACACCAATCCTTGGAGAGACATATTGGTGGTCTGAACTCCAGTATCAAGGGTGTACTCAATGAATTCTTTCTTCAAATTTCTCAAGCCCTCAAGAATGATAGACAAGCCAGTGAGGTGGTCTCCGTGAACCAAGGCAAAGGAATTCTCAAAGTAGTTCATCAACAGGAGAATCAAATCAGAGATGTTCACACAGATATTGATTCCATCAACACCAAAGTAAGGTGTCTTCGTGGTTCCTATGACATTATTGCAGAATCAGTTTCTTCCCTTCGTGCATCTGTTCATGAGCTAGTTGATTACGCCAAAAAGGGGGAAGAGAGATTCAGTCATTTGGAAGGAATGATGGAAGCTATCATGACTGCCATGGATACCAAGAGTGGTGGTGGAAGCAGCAGTAGAGGAGGCAGAACAGGCAGAACCAATATTGCAAGGAAAGGAGGACTGGAATACTGGTTTGGTGATGCAAGCAGTCCAGGAGGTTCCAGTAGTGCTAATACCACTAATAGATCTTTTCGTGATATTGTTTGTGCAGGTGAAAATCAAGAACAAATAAACTAGTTCAACAAAGTAGCTCTTTACTTGGAATCCACACCAAGAGATGACAAAATTGAAGTGACAAGAATGGTAAATCTAAATGATCTACCAAAAGGAATGAAGAAGAGTAGTCCAAGTGATCAAAACATGTGGATCTCAAGTGAGAACTTCAGACACATCAAGAGCTATGCAAGGTCCATAATGATGATGGTACTTCTAGACTACATCAAGGTGAATGGAGCAGAACTGCAAGGAGATAAGAATCTAGAAGAATGCATAATCTGGTACGAAGAAGGTATACTGCTCGGAAACAACATCACTGAAGCTTTCAATTATTATGTGATTGGGCAGGTATGCAAAGATTATGCTATTAGTGACAATTTTATTGATGTTAAGAACCATATCAATCGCATGTTAGAAGAAAAGAGAAACAAGATAATCAAGTGATTTGTGAAATTGGTGAACAATGTTTGTGTTTGGCTAACAAAACACTAAGTATGGCCATCAATATTTTGCTACAATATTTTGCTCATTATCTAAATATGATGCTTATGATATTCTGTCTGTTTTTGTTTTAATTTGTCTTGAAAGGTAATTTTTTAGCTTAACTTGTATGAATCGCATAATTGGAAAAATTGCAAAAATCATTAATGTTAAAATCCAAAAATGCGAATAGGAAACTCTTGCTAAAAATACCTTTCCTAGAGTCAAAATCAATTGTTAAACTCATCATGGCTATGTCAAATTTAATAAAATCTTTTGAAAATTTTAATTTTTTTGAGACTAACCCAAATGACTGAGTATAAGTTTTGGCGTCATCAAAAAGGGTGAAAATTGATAGGAATATTTTCTTAATAAGGTTTTGATGAGCCAAATGTACTTTAGATCCCCTTAGAATTTAGGACATTAGTACAAGCATCATAATTCAGTATTTCAAGTCAAAAAGCAAACGAAAGACTACTACATGAAGAACAAAATTAATTTGGATAACTAATTTTGGTCCTACGAGTATTCATCCAGAAGACAAGCATTAAACAAAGATGTTACAGAGAATGAATGGATGAGCCTCACGGTGAAATGGTAGAAGTCTTTGCACACAAATGATCATATCTAGGATCTAAGATTAAATCCCCCTAAAGATTTATCTTTTTGCAACGCTAAATCTGAAGAAGCAAGAAGCGGCCAAACAAGCAAGATGTAAAAACAGCACGATCTATCAAGTCAAACAAGCAAGATGTGTAAAGGTCAAAGAAGCAAGATCTGAAAAAGAGCACAGCACAATGTGACCAGGTTAAACAAGTAAGATCTAATTTTGACAAGCAAGAAAGGCAATACAAGCACAATGTGTCTCTAAGGAGCAAAATGTGACAAACAAGCAAGGATGATCAGAATATTAAATAAATTCGAATGAATTTATTTTGATTCGTCTCACATGTCACAAGAATCTAAATTGCCTGAAGACATGATCAGAACAATGGAAAATTTATGAAGGCATGGATAAAGACCTTATCTTAGAAATAAATCATGTCAGAAAAATTTATTGCCAAGAGACGTTAGAAGTTCAAAATTGACAAAGATAATAATATTTTAGAAACAACTTGAAAATCAAGTTGAGATAAAAAATATTATCATGTCAAGATAAGTTGGCAATCAAATCAAAATTGAAGAACCTAGTGTCAACAATATCAGGCTACAAGATTCAAATTTCAAATGCCAAATTATCCCACTCCAACGTATATATTTGATTATCTATAAAAATGCAATGAAGACTTGAAGATGAAGAAGTGCAGAAAAGAGACAACAAAGTGATCTATACGAGCAAAATTCAAGTCTGAATATTTATTGAAATATCTAGAAGAGAGACTTAGTCTGAATAGTCTCAAAAATAGTTGGAGAGAGATACAATTACCTTCATATTTGTAATTGTAAAAAGAGTATAGTTGTGTGCAAAATACTCTATGGAGTGTAGCTGTGTGCAAAACACTCGTAGTTGCTAAGTGTAGCTTTGCGCAAAACACTTAGTTGGCGTTTAAGTATAGCTGTGTGCGAAGTACTCGGAGTTGAGTGTAGCTGTGAGCGAGACACTCGGAGTTGGGTGTAGCTGTGTGCAAGACATCCGAAGAAGTGCTTGTGTAGCACTTATTCACTATTGTAACTGTGTGTGGAAAATAGTGAATTACTCCTAGACGCGAAAGGAGTAAAGTGGACTAGGAAGATTACGCCACTTCCGAACCACTATAAATTCTCTCTCTCATTTACATACCGCACTTACTTAATCTGCTTTATTTGTTTAGTATTTTACTAACCCGTTTACTATTCACAGTTGATCTTAATCATTCGGGTTTAGTGTGTTTTCACGTGTGAATGTAACTCAAACTTTCCAAGCTTATTATTTCAATTATTCTAAGAAATTTTGACGTGTTGCATGTGACATTTATCACACGGTTGATTTCGCATGAAGTCTTATATACAATCTTGAATAATCTTGTTAAATATTGAGTGAACCATCTCCTTTAAATATTAAAGATATTCTTGTTATTCTTACACATCATCTGAGCATATCTAACGTTGTACATGTGATCCAATTAATTATTTTGGCATAACACTTTACATATATTTATTCCATTGTGCACTCCAAATTAAATACTTGTCTATTTATTTGTTACTTGGATTTGAAATTACCAAAGTGTTATATATATGTATATATATATATATATATATATATATATATATATATATATATATATATATATATATATATATATATATATATATATAGGGAGGGGATCAGGTGCATTTGTTGCTTCCCGTGCGGATGTGCGCTGGATTAATGTGCGTGAGATTTATACTTAATGTGCGTGAGATTTGTACTCAATGTGCCTGAGATTTGTACTTAATGTGCGTCATGTTAATATGCGTGAGTTTTGTACTTAATGCGCCTGAGTATTGTGTTTAATGTGCGTGAGATTTGTGCTTAATGTGCGTGCGTATTTCAGAATTACGAGCTCAGAAGGAAGCATAACAGAAACTCACGCACATTAACGCCCAAGCTTCTTGTTACTTCTTCCTTAAATTTGGCCATGGATTCTGGATTATCAGCTACCTTCAGTGCAGTTGAATGTTTATATAAATGACGCACGCACAGTAAAATTTGCACAGCAGTGGATTTTGTTGTATTATTCCCATAATTTTTAACCACCATAGATCACCTCCGCGTCATCATCATCAGGGAGGGGGAATTGGCTACTGGGGATGGGGAAGAAGCTGACATCAATATTTTTTGCTGCATTTTGCACATTCACGCACATTAAGTACAAATCTCAGGCATATTAAGCACAACACTTACGCACATTGAGTACAAATCTCATGCACATTAATCCACCGCACATCCGCACGGGAAGCATTCAACTGCACATGAACCTTTCACTATATATATATATATATATATATATATATATATATATATATATATATATATATATATATATATATATATATATATATATATATATATACTATGATAACAGTAGAGGGACTCCAAAAGAACATCAATTAAGGTAATTGTATCATGAAATCCTATTAATCTGATTTTTTTAATTAATATAACTTTTTTCCACTTTCTAGCATTATCTTTTCTACCTATTTCTTAGAGAAATGTCGATATTGCTTTTGAACAAGAGTCATTCATTTGAATGGAAGTTTTGTTTAAAATTACCCTAAAAGAAGATCAAAACCGTAACCATAGCATTGTTTTGAGCATTTTACACAAATGAAGAAAATATGCATTTTTTTTTGAAGATAACATGTGTTTTAGTTATATGAATGAATAAATCTAAATCAAAAATAAATTACCGTATATGTAACGGCCATATGTTTTGTTTTAATTTTTTGTATTTTATATTCAGTTCAAAATAAATAATGAATTTACCTAGAAGAGCAATTGCTAAGATGTTCAAACATCAATTCATGTATTTCATTCTCTAGCTTTGAGAAAGTAATCCTAAATTTAACATATTATAAAATTAAAAATGCAATATATATAGTAATAGAGATCACATCTGAAATATCAAAAACTGATTTTTTAAATACAATATATATATATATATATATATATATATATATATATATATATATATATATATATATATATATCTCAAATGGAGATAAAAACTTATCTTTTTGTAGATCGATGCTTTGCGAGTGGGTGAACTTTCGAAACTAGAACTTTTAATCACAAATGAAAGAAAAATCTGTCAAAATAAGGGTAAAATCATTAAAAGAATCGTGTGTATAGCATGAAGTATCGACGCTCTTTGAGAGAGAGAAGACTGAAGAAAGGTCAGGAATGAGAGAATTTTTTTGAACATAAGTGTCATACTAATCTATACTATAATTAAAAACAAAATCATATTTACTTGATTTACTGTCCAAACAATAATAAATAGTGAAGGTAATTTTTTTTTTTTAAAAAGAAAGGAAATAAAAAAGAAGAGAAATATTTCACAATAATATTCTACATCATCAATTAAAAATGGGACGGAAATTACGTAAATTGAAAAAAAGAAACGAATATTAATAATTGACTAAAAATTAAAAATGGAAAAAAGGAACATAAATTAGGTTACTTGGAAAAAGAAATGAATATTAATAATTGACCCCTGAAAATAAAAAATGATTCATAATTGACTTAAATAGAAAAGGAAATAGGCAGATCATTGCATTTTAATTTTTCACAATAATATTATACAGTATAATAAATCAAATTACAATTATTTCATAAATCTCTCACAATTTTAAACAATGGAACGCAGAAATTAAAAATGGAATGGGAATGTTTCAATAATTATATTCTACATCATCAAGTAAAGGTAAATTAAAAATGAAAATAAAATATTTCAATAATAATATTCTACATCATCAATAGTAAAGATATATTTTAAACAAAAGTAAAGGTAAATTAAAAATGCAACGAAAATAAAAAATGAAACGAAAATATTTCAATAATAATATTCTACATCATCAATTAAAAATGGAACGAAAATTGAGTAAAAATATCACTGCATCTCATATTCTAATTGACTAATTGACTGAAAATAAAAAAGAATAATTGGCTGAAACTGAATCTGATATTAGTAATTGACTGAAAATATAAAAGGAAATGAATATTAATAATTGACTGCGAATAAAAAATGATTCATAATTGGCTAAAATGAAAAAAGAAATTGTCAGATCATCGCATTTTAATTAAAAGTGGAACAGAAATAAAAAATTGGACGAAAATATTTCAATAAAAATATTCTACATCATCAATTAAAAGTGGAACGGAAATTAGGTAAAAATATCACCGCATCTAATTTCTAATTGATTAATTGACTGAAAATAAAAAAGAATAATTGGTTGAAAATGAATCTGATATTACTAAGTGACTGAAAATATAAAAGGATCACTAATTGACTGATATTCTACCATTATATATTTTCATCCGAGTCACCCATCCTGATGGACGGAAGGTGTTAGCTCTAGACGAAGATGGACAATATTGTGTTGCTACTACCAATGTTGTCTACAAAGAGGTTTCAATAATGTGTAAATATAATCGGTGATATTATATTTTTTTAGATGGCAAAATTGCTATATATCTAGACAAAAAATATATTTTCCATACAAATGAATTATGATATCAATTCATTTTTATAACTGAGTTGCTAGAGAACGTGCACATTTACCTAATTTATAAACATACTAGACAATGATAAATAAAATCTCCAAAGTTACCGCATCGCATGCGTACATCTAAACACATAAACGATCCAAACCATACCTTCAATTGCACTATATATATAATATTTGATGTTCTAATTTAAATAATTATATATTGATCCAAATATTTTTAATATATTACAACAAATCTATTTTGTGCATTGCACATGCGAAAATACTTGTGTATAATAACGTAAATCATGTAGTGAATAATATATAATTATTTTTGTATGAACTGAAACATTACTCTTTATTTTTGTTTGTGTAACAATTAAAAAAAAAAAAGTAAAAGTAAGATTGCAATCAATGGGTTAGACTCATATCTAGAGCATTATAAATGCAATGCAACCTTTTTTTTTATAGAAACAATTACTTCATAATTTTTATCTTTTTAATTAACATGTTTTATATTCTATTTTATATTTGATTTAATTAATAAATAATTTTTCACTGCTGGAAATTATGGAATTTCTGATCACCTGAAAGTAATCTTAAATCAAATCAAAAGTAAAAAATGATAAAAAATAACAACAAAGATTTTTTTTCGGATATCAAAAGTGGTCGGAACAAGACTTTCAAATTGATTTAAGATCACTTTCAGTTGGTTGGAAATTCCATAATTTCCAGTAGTATTTTATGACATATCATTTGATTTATTGTGTATGGGATGGGATTATGTAGTTTCACTAGTATTGAATAAATATTTAAAAAATTTATTTTCTTCTAAATTTTATAATGTCACGTAAAGCAGGAAGAGAAATAGTATTCCATAATACTAGTATTTGCACCCGTGCGATGCACGGAATGAATTTGTTGTAATATATTAAGAATATATTAATCGATATATAATTATTTAAATTAGAACATCAAATATTATATAGTGCAATTAAAGATATGGTTTGGATCGTTTATATATTTTGATGTTATCATTGCTTGAATTTGTTAGCTAATGTCTAGATGTACACATACGGTGCTATGACTTTGAAGATTTTATTTATCATTATTTAGTATTTTCATAAATTAGGCAAATGTGCTCGTTCTCTAACAACTCAATTATAGAAATGAATTGGTATCCTTATTCATTTGTATGGAAGATATATATTTTTTGTCTAGATATATAGCAATTTTTTTATTTAAAAAAAAAACTTAATATCACCGATTATATTTACACATTATTGAAACCTCTTTGTAGACAACATTGGTAGTGACAACACAATCTTATTCATTGTTGGTCCTGAAAGGGTGGTGAGAAGTCTAGAGGGGGGGGGGGGGGGGGGGTGAATAGACTTCTCTAACTTTTTCAAACTTCTTCTGCAAACAACACTTTGTAACTTCAACTCTAAGTAACAAGCATAAACAAGTATAACAACTTAGAGTGTGCACAGCGGAATTGTAACGGCAAAGTGTTATGCTTTAAATTGTGTCGTGCTCAAATAGAGATTTTATACATGCATCACGTTAGTGCCACTTAGTATAGATGTAGGATGATGTATATAAAATTTCACTTGCATGCAAACGAGGGAACTATCAAACCCAGACAGATAAAGATACGCAATAAACCGTAACGGGTTAGTTCACAGATAATATAGGCATGCACGAAATATATATGAGCAGTAAGTAAATAGAGAGAGAGATTTATAGTGGTTCAGAGGTGGTGTAATCCTCCTAGTCCACTCTTCTCCTTTCACTTCAAGGAGGAAATTCACTATTCTTCGATCACCCAGATACAATAGTGAATAAGTGCCCAACGACACTTCTCCGAGTGCTTCGCACAAAGCTACACTCCACCAAGGTTTTTCGCAAGCTCCTCTTGTTACTCCGCCTTCCCGAGTACTTCGCACCAAGCTGTACTCCTACACCACGAGAACTATGCACAAAGCTACGCTCTCACCGGGTTTTCACAAGCTCCCCTTGTTACTCTGCCCGTTACAACCGAGTGCTACGCACAAAGCTACACTCCAACTGGGTTTTTCACTCTCCCTAGTTACTCTACCCCTTTTCTACACTCAGTAGAAGATTTACAATGAAATACAAAGATTTCTTCTCTCAGACTTGAATTCTATCTTATATAGCTCAATATACCACTTGATGATTGATTGGATAATTTTCTTTGTTGTTCAAGTGTTTTCTGAATCTCTGTTAGATTCGTGCTTGTCTTCAAGTCTGCTTGGGCAATTTATAGCAGATGAAAGCTATTTGCCCGTTGATCAACTTTCGATCTCGATCGTCCATTTTGAATTGTAGTTGATCAATTAATTTTGCCAACTTAGTCTGCAAAAATCATTTCGCCGTCTGTCAGAAGATTTAAATAAATTTGCCGTTGCTCCTCTTTAATCTGACAAAGCTTTTCTTTGGAATGGGTAGCCTCCAAATTTGAATTTCTCTGGCATGACTTTTGTTGAATTATTGATCTGATGTGCCAAGTTGATCAAATAATTTATCTGCTGATTCTTGCTTGAGTATTAAAAAGATCTCCTTCGTCTATCAGCTTCTTCTTCTTCTTCGACTTCTTCTGCAGAAACAGAGCTTCAAAATGATGTTTCTGTCTAATTCTATCATGATGTCATAGCTCTTTTTGATGAAGTCATGTCCCAATAGTATATCATGTTCCACCTTGTATCATGGACTATATATATCATGTTCCATTTCATATCATGTTCCACCTTGTATCATGGACCATATATATCATGTTCCACCTTGTATCATGGACCATATATATCATGTTCCACCTTGTATCATGGACCATATATATCATGTTCCATTTCATATCATGAGCTAGCTATCATGTTCCACCTTGTATCATGGACCATGTATCACGTTCCATTGTATATCATGAACCAATATTATGAAATCATAAAATCACTTCAAGTAGGAATCAAACTATAAACCATTTGCTTTGCTTGGCAATGCTTCTTCCATCTCAACTGGGTATCCAATTGATAAAATCCAAGACTTAAATTCTTTTGACTTATCTCTTCCACGTGTTCTCCACTAGCTTTATCACATCGTGATACTGGGTATCCAATTGATAAAATCCAAGACTTAAATTCTTTTGACTTATCTCTTCCACGTGTTCTCCACTAGCTTTATCACATCGTGATGTCATACTTCTTTCATGATAGTATAACCTGATATTACTATCATGATGACATCATCATCTCCTTATATAGCTACTTCACGATAGCAATTCATCTTTACACCAAAATTTCTTCTAATGAGAATCGAACTGTGGATTATCTCGCATTAGGCATGCTTTAACAAGTCTTCTACCATCTTGTCCATCTCAACCTTTAGTAACTTGATGCTTCATAAATCTGTTAAGCTATGATCCCGCTTTCATTTATTCTTCTTTCAAACTGCTTTTTCGTAGACTTCATGTAGGCTTCATGGCAGTGGTGCACTATACTTGGTGAACCAGAACTGACTCAAATAAAATAAAATTGGGGTCTACAAAATACATTTGGCTCATCAAAACTTCTACAATATATTCCTAACATTCATCTTCGTCTAGAGCTAACACATTCAATCCATCAAGATGGGTTACTTGGGTTAAAATATATAATGGTAGAATATTACTCAATTAGTTATCCTTTTATATTTTCAGTCAATTAGTGATATCAAATTCATTTTCAGCCAATTATTTTTTTTTTCCAGTCAATTAAAATATCAAATGCAGTGATATTTTTACAAATTTTTAATTGATGATGTAGATATTATTATTGAAATATTTCCGTTTCATTTTTTATTTACCTTTACTATTGTTTAAATATGCATTTACTATTGATAATGTAGAATATTATTATTGAAATATTTTCCTCCCATTTTTAATTTTCATTCCATATTTAATTAAAATGCAATGATCTGACCATTTTTTATTCAATTATGGATCATTTTTTATTTGCAGTCAATTATTAATATTCATTTCCTTTTATATTTTCAGCCAATTAGTAATATTAAATTCATTTTCAGCCTTTTTTTATTTTTTATTTTTAGTCAATTAGTCAATTAGAATATAGATGTAGTGATATTTTTACCTAATTTTTGTTACATTTTAATTTAATGATGTATAATATTATTAATAAAATAATTTTATTCCATTTTTAATTTATATTTACTATTTTTTTTAAATACGCCCTTACTACTTGATGATGTAAAATATTATTATTAAAATATTTCCTTTCCATTTTAAATTTTCCATTATTTCTAAACACACACACACACACACATTGATGAGCAAACAATTATATTTGTAAACATTTTCAAGATCTCCTCTTTCCAAACATTTTCAATGTGAGATCAAAATGATCCCACATCATTCTTCTTATTTTTTTTTTCTTTCTAATTTTAAGTTTATTTTGTATATCGTTTTGTTTGGATGATGATGATGATGATTATTATTATTATTATTATTATTATTATTATTATTATTATTATTATTATTATTATTATTATTATTATTATTTGATTATTGACGGTTTAAAAATAAAATAAAATTGAGATTGACAAATTCACCAAAATTTTAACAAATTCGTCATTTTAACAGTTTATGTTTAATCAGAACACCAAAGATATTATTTAATAACTCAGTAATTTGCTCTAAACTGCTAAAAACTAAAACAACACATATATTTTGGGTTAATCTTTCCCAACCCCCACTAATAATAAATAAATAATAAATAATAAATAATAAATAATAAATAAATGAAAAAATAAATAAAAACTAAAATAAGAAGACAAAGCTAAGATTTTTTAAATAAGAACATTTTGACTTCTCAATACTTGCAACATTGATGGGCAAACAATTATGTTTGTACCTCTTATATAGAGGAGCTCAAGAGCTCATCTTTTCGAACATTTTCATTGTGGGATCAAAATAATCCCATATCATTTACAAAAAGGAGCTCGTGGCTCCCCTTTGTCTTATTATTATTATTTTTTGTTAATTTTAATTTTATTTTGTATATAGCTTTGTTTGGATTATTATTATTATTATTATTATTATTATTATTATTATTATTATTACTATTATTATTATTATTATTATTATTATTATTATTATTGTTGTTGTTGTTGTTGTTGTTGTTGTTGTTCTTGTTGTTGTTGTTGTTGTTGTTGTTGTTATTGTTATTGTTGTTGTTGTAATTTGATTATTTGGTAAATTTGACAAAATTTTAAGAAATTCGCATGTTTAACATTTTATATTTAATCAAAATACCAAAAATATTATTTAATAACTTAGCAATTTGCTCCAAACTGCTAAAAACTAAAACAGTACATATACATTTTGGGCTAATCTTTCCAAACTCCCTAATAAATTTTAATTAAAAAAAAAAAAACTAAAATAAGAAGCCACTAAGATAAGGTTTATTAAATAAGAGCCTTTTGACTCGTTGGGTTTCAATAGGTTGAGATAGTTTATATGAA